>NC_143249.1:917500-1221666 GCF_984573655.1 Nuphar pumila | reverse complement strand
ACTTAATATTTTCTTGTGCAAACTATTAATGACACGATACAATTATTTTAAACATGCTTTCATTATACAATTTCACATGAAAGTCATAATCAAATTGTAAGTAACTACATGCAAGCATGGATACAATTACATCAAACATTGCAATACAACGTAATCATTCATATCAAACAAATGGCAAACATGTACGTGCAACAAACACACTTCAATATCTCACTAACTACTACCATGCCTAGCATGAACTCCGTACTCAAAAAATAAGAACACTTCAATATTCATACATTAAAATCATGCTCAGCATGATCTCCGAACTCCAACAAAGCAACCATAAATATCAACAACTAAGTGAGTGTGTGAACAATAAAGTGTTACATCTAACAAATTAAATAACACGTGATACGCTTGTATCACTTACTCACCACGGGTATTTACCCGATTTGCATTGTTTTTGTCACTTACTTACCACAGGTGGTTGAGCACGAGCTGGTTCCGTTGAAAAATCTGCACAAAAAAACGCTGTTTTAAAATGAAGTCACCACGAAAAAAAAAGGTTGTTTCGGCAAGGGGTCGACTCCTCTGCTGTTCCGGCAGGGGGTCGACCCCATTACGGAACATAGGGGGTTAACCCCCTTACGGAACATAGGGGGTTAACTGACCCCCTGTTCGGGCAGGGGGTCGACCCCCAGCCTTTCCGCCATTGAGTCGACCCCCTGCCTTTTCGGCAGGGGGTCGACCCCATTACGCAACATAGGGGGTTAACCCCCTTACGGAACATAGGGGGTTAACTGACCCCCTGTTCGGGCAGGGGGTCGACCCCCAGCCTTTCCGCCATTGAGTCGACCCCCTGCCTTTTCGGCAGGGGGTCGACCCCCTGCCAGAAATCGCGGGGGGGCATCCTTTACCTGTCTTTGGGCGGTGGGACCGGCGAACGACGAGAGTGGGAGCGGCGAACGACGGGAGCAGCGAAAAAGAAAAGAAAAAGCTGTCTGGGATTAGGGTTATTCAAAACTTAGTGACGGCTTAGCGACAGAATTAATTTGTCGCTAAGCCAACGTAAATCAAATTTACAAAACGAGCGACAAACTATATTCCGTCGGCAAGTAGCGACAAACTAGATTTTGTCGCAAACGTCGTCGCCAAATGGTACGGCCGTAACGACAAAACAGTATGTCGCAAAATCCGTCGCTAAGTAGCGACGGAATGAGCGACAAACTATATTCCGTCGCTATTTTCGTAAGCTCCATTAATTATAGTGATGGATGTTTGTCCCTCGTTAATCTGTCGTTAATTAGCGACAAAATATTCCATCGCTAAAGTCCGTTGCTAACAACATATCTTCTCGTAGTGTTAGGGTTTTAGGTCGCAAGGCTGGTGACCTAGCTTCAAATTTTATGGGCGTCCCACCCTTGCAAAAGTAGAAGCCTGGTTTTATGGCTTACTCTATTAGGGAGGCAAGGGTAAGTCCACAGAGTTTTAGGCTGACGCCGACTGTGAATATGGCGGTGCTGATCTTCTTGGGGTGGTGTTTTTTTGTGTTATTATAAAATAAATAAATACCAACAATAAAATCATTACAGGCGGGACGCCCAGCAGGAAGATCGCAGTATGTCGGTGGAAACTAAGACAACGGCCACCACCTTTTCGTCGTTTGCGGCCTCTCTTGCTCTGTGTGTGTTGGGGTTTGGTTTTTAGCTCGTGGAGGATGAGGATTGAGGCAGTCTGTTTGTCGTTCAGCGCCATCGTGATATTTGCAATAATTATTGAACTTGGGGTTGAGGGGGGTGGCATTGACCAACGGATTGGATGGTGCGGCCCGTTGTCGTCTTTGTGTGTAGTGTTTTGTTTTTTGAAATAACTATTTTGACGCAATTGGGCCTCTTCTCTCCTGACTATAATAATTGAGTCTCTTTATCAAATATCCTGCCTGCATCTCTGACACCTACCCCCAAAGAGAGAGAGAGAGAGAGTGGTAGGTTAGACTGGTAGTTGGTAGTGAGGTGAAATGACATGGAAAAGTTAAAAGTTCAGCGAAAATGGAGAAATTTGAATTGCGGATCCGAGCTGATAGGAATGGGGCCGTTCTTGGAGATCGATACAAGGTTTTTGTGCTCATCTAAGCAGATGTGAACCAGTTGGGATAAGTTCTAGGGGATACTCCGAGCTACTCAGCCGAATACTTGTAGCAAGCCCCCAGATCAATGTTTGTGTTTTGGACCTGAGTTTGCAGATTGCAAATTGGTGTTGCTGTGAACATTGATATTAAAACTATGCATGTGCTCTCTCTCTCTCTCATGTTTCATTAATTGGAGCTGGTGTTTGGGGTATTAATTTTGATACAGAAGGTTCAGTTGTGGGAGAAGAACGGGGGTGGTGACTCAGGAGTGGTGGGGGCTGACACCAACACCCCCCCCCCCCCCCCCCCAATAAATGGAGGCTTGAGGTGCGCCCAGAAATGAATGCATATTATTACTAATGGTGGCATCAGGGGGTTCACTTTACCTCAAGCAACTTGGTTGGATCCAGAGCCTGGGTAACTACGTACATGACCATATGCGTGTATTACTATGTGATGTGTTCATTTCTATTCATGGAAAATACTTGAACGTGGTTACAATGACAATAAGCTATTGTACAAGGGCATGTGCCTTGGACAGCGAGCCCATAAATGTAGTTATTCATATGTTTCACACGCGCGCGCGCACACAGACACTCAGAGCTTTGGTGTTGTCTAGTAGAGGATATTAGGTTTAGAAGGCTATGAGTAAAGTGGAATTCCATTTAGCGTGTCCGTTGAAGCAACCAACGCAGAATTTGTTCCATGTTAAAGTCCCTTTAGTGGAAGTGTTATTCACGGTTACACATCATGTCATCGTTTATTTCAGGTTCTGTCAAGCTTTACTAGTTAATTGGGTTCGTGGAGATAATCAGAGACAGTAGTCTGAGGCAGCCTATGATTAAAAATGATTTTGTACAAGTAAACAATGTCTAACCCATCCTTATGATCCGATCTATTTGAAAATGCATGGGGTGATACTGAACTCATTTGATACCATGTGTTAAACTCTTTTTTTTTAAAAGGCCAGCTGGGGTTAGCCAGATCCCTACCAGATATCTCTTAAGCCCCATGTGGCAGAGGGATTCGAACCTGGGCCTTCAGCCTGGCACAGGACCCCGCTTACCACATGGGATACCACCTCTCTGGTGATACCATGTGTTATCATTTAGCAACATAAAACACTAGCACCTCTTGATGAAACAAGGTGCAACTACATAAAAAATAAATGACCCTATTTACAAATTTAACGCTAATAATGTATGTAAGTATTCTTCAGAATTTTTCATAAACGTGGAGCAGTTACATGTGATTATGCATGGTCCTCATTCAATGTTTGTTAATTAGTGACCACAGGACACATGATCGGCATCGCTCCATATAGTAGAAGGCCCTGTCTATGGTGCATGATGTTCATGTGCTAGTGCTACTAAGAGGTTCCTATAGATCAGAATTTGTTAAAAGAAATGAAAAGTTTTTTTTCCCCTCTTCCATGCAATCAGAAAAGCAAAAAATAATGGTTGAACATATTGAAGACAATTATGACATTTACAGAATACTGAAACTCACCTTATTTCTAAGCAGGTCTGATTGCTATAATTCCACTAGACATTACCTTATAACCACCACCATATTGGCTCTCCACTACCATGTGCAACAGTTTGAAATTTCAATCCTTGGCAAGTCAGTATGGCCTAGTCTTTTCTCTTCCTAGCCTGCTGTTTCTGAGCAGTGATGTTGTCAAAACACTTAGCTAAGACTGGAGTTGGCCGCCAGCACATTCCAAATACCATTGACAAGGGGATGTTTTTGGCAACTCCATCCTCAACACCACATTTTGGCAAAATCATATTTTGACCACACGAAAATCGTGTTTCCATCACAATGCAATGCTCCCAAACAGAGCCCTAGATGCATCCAGTAGGAGTTTCGCAGTGTGGGACCACCTCTTTCCTCAGAGAACATGAATGCCTTATCAATCGTTTTATGGCCTTCTCTGACCCCTGACCCCCTGAGATTGTTCCAGATGCAGTACTGCCTTCAGATTCATATTTTTCTTAAATTTACCTTCCACATTAAGCAAGGTGTTCTCTGGTCTAGCCTGATTTTACTGTGTTTGTAGCACTTGTAAAGACCTTACTGCTGGTTTTCGATATCGGTGGTCATATATCCATGGAAAGCCATTGGAAGGTGAAGACTGAGAAAAATAAGCCTAAAATGATCAATTTGCTGTTTCAGGTAGAGCTGAGAAATGGATGCCGAGCTACTGGTGGTTTGGCTTGTAAAGAGCCCGTTCCAACTCGGAAAATATGCTCGACAAGCTGAATATGAACACAGGTGTTTGGCTCAGCTCTGATCATACAGGCTCATTAAGTAGTCATAAATATAAATTAGATATATTTTATATGATATAACATAATGGAAAATAAATAGTCGAAGTGTTGGCTTGTAAGCAAGGTTTAGAGTTCAAATCCTACTGCTTCTAGCTTAGAAACAATATATTGTTCTCTAAACGAGTCAGTTTGAGTTTAGCTCAATACCTGTAGAGGAATTGGTTGACTCATCAGGCTAAAGTTCAAAATCCTGTTACTTCCAACTTTAAATCAAAGTATTTATTTTGTAAACTAAGCTAAAATCATGCTCATCATGAGCTTAAACTCGGCTTGACTTCCACAAAAGCAAGCCAAGCTTAAACACCTCATGTTCAGTTCATTCTGCTCGTTTACCAGTCCTATTAATTTCAAGGGCCAAAGTTGTCACAGGCTTATTTTTTTCAATAAGCCAGTGCGGCGCAATTGTCCTTCCTTACCGCCACAAACCTTTCTATCGTTCTGTCGCTGGCATAGAATGCTTCGCAAACCCGTGACGCGCTAAGCTGCCCAAGCTGGTCAAAGGTCGCGTACCAACACGTTTTCATGTGTTGAATTATTTTCATTGACCCTGCGCATCACCCTGTGCGCAGCTGTCTAGCGGAAGTTGATCAAGCGCATTTTCAAATGCGCATTCCATGTAGTCCATGCCGCTTAGTACATAGTTGTCTCATACCAATTATCACTTTCGAAAAAGGCACAAACTTTTCTTTAGCCTTGCATGCCATGAAGCATATTGCAGCTCCATGCGCACGACATAATAAAACCTCACCACTGAAAGAACAAGACCTTCCAACCCCCAGTCCGAAGACTAGTTGATGATTGAACACCATAGCGAAGAACACCACCCAGACTCATTCGTCGGTGCTTAGGCATTCACTCGCCTAGCCCCGAGTCACCATACTCGGTTGGAATCACCTAAGGTGATTCCTAGAGGAATTAGCTCTAACCCACACGCACCCTTGTGCATCCAACCGCTACGCGTGGGACGATCTTGCAAGCTGAGAGGTCCTTAACCAAATCTTCAAAGGCAACATCCTCTGATCTGCTGACACTTCTTAACCAAACAACGCTCCACGTCTGTGCCACCACACAACAATCCACTAACGAAGATACCGATGTCTATCGCATGTCGTGCTACCACCGCACGTCACCGGTCAAGCGAACGCATACCGCACATTCCTATATTAGATGTATTTTCCACTTAGTAGAGCTCCGCACTGCACATGTCCTATTCCAAAATATCAGCCTGGGACAGAAGTGGTCACTAGAAATTTTATGTTGTACTACTTTTAAAACCCTATTTGGAAAGTGGCAGTTGGGATGGGAGTTTATGCATTTGGTAGGTATATTGTGAAACTACCTTGGTGGTGGGTGTTTGGAAGCTGATAGCTGGGTTGAGGGTTTATGCATTTGAGAGAGTAAGTGAGACTCTCTCCTTTCTTTATATTTGCACTAAAAAATAGATTTGGTAGCTACCAGTTTTCCAAACAGAAAATGACCGTACTATCATCAAAATCTGGCTTGTTCGCACAAATACTTGCTAATTTGCCAAAAATCTCCACCTATCTAAATGCACCAATTCTCAACTTTTTTTTAACCATTTTTACCCTTTGCAAGTGTTTTGCGCAGACCTTTGACATTTGCACCAATATGTAATGAGTGTCGGGTAGACAAACCCACATACCATATTCGTAGTTTTACATGGTTTACCTGTAGATGTTTGGAGACCTGTGGAAACTATGTTGGCATCACTCCTCAAAAGCTCAAAAGTCTTGTCACTTTCTAACATTAACATTAGGTTCTTCTTGCGAAGGTTAGGAGGACTCACATAATTTGTAACAACTTGTGACCCTCTTTTGCTAATGCAATATACCCCTTAGTTGTAACAAACATGCGCGATTTCTTAAGGTTTTACTGCCAGTGTCAACGGATGTGCGCATAATATAGAAAAATTAGTGATCCTCTTCTGCTAACATCTTTCTCATTTAGACATTCACACTTTCTTAGGGCTTTGCTATGAATGGTAGATAATTCATGAATAATTTAGAAAAACAGATGTCTCCTTTCTCTGCCAGCAAATATTGAATTTCCTTTGTTTGTGTGGATCTTTATCATATTTTATTAGATTGTTCGTATTTATTTTTAATATCCTTTTTTAATTCAAATATGTTGATCAATCGTTAGATATTTGTGTGAATGTATAGGGTTATGTGCAAATCTGCTCATGATTTTATTCCTTCTTTCATTTTCGTGAACTGCTCACTGACTTCTGAGTTTCTTGATGCGTGAGTAGTCGCCTTCTGAAATGAAAAGACCATATGACACACATAGTTTCGCATTTAGGCCAGTCCCTTTATCAAGTGGAAGAAGTGTGGAGTGTTTCATTCTCGTCACATGTCCCTGGTTACCCTCCATCCATTGGTCACTCCAATTCTCATCCTTTTATTTGTCACCCCTTCTATCCCTTCAATAATGGATTCCATCACATTCCCCTTCAGTTCAAGGTCAAGATCTGGCTTCCAAGCACACCGCTGGCCCAGGAATGTGCCACACTTGTAGTGACAGGTTATTAACATCTCGGTGTGATTCCATGCCAAGTGCGAGAGGGATCTTTAGTTTTGACTAGTTGGTCGCTCGTCATCCACATTCCTAAATTCTTAGGTTCTTTGCCGACTCATAAGAGTCTTCAAGTGCAAGGGACTACTGCAGTTTGATCTACAAGAGGACAACCCAAGCATGGGTGTTATCCATGCCTCATTTCAATACCGTGGTGACATGCATAAAGTGAATAATAATGTGTACTTGGTAAAGAATATCGTCTTTGTATTCAGGGACCAAGTGGAGAAGTTTATCTCTCCTATTTCTCGGCCTACATGGATTTGGGTCTGGCGACTTATTATTGGCAAGATGACAGCTTCAACTAAATTGAAGATGTCACCGACAAAAAATTTCTCATTCTCTACCACAATTGATTGGTGTCAGGCTATGTTATGACCTTCAACCCCCCTACGGTTCTCCACCTATGAATTGCATATAAAGTTTAAAAGATTTACCAACATTCGTTTGTAGGAAGAATCTTCGCCTTGGCATGTGTTTAAGTAGGCACACCCACGAAAACTGACATCTTTCTCTTCCTAAACAATATTTGGAAGCCAACAACAATCAGCTTCCAGCATCACTACAAGAAAATTGTCAATTAGCGACGAATATTGGCGATGGAATTTTTCCGTCGCAACGTTGTGGCGGATTAGTGAGAGAAACTAATCCGTCGCTAAGTCGCAACACACACGACGGTTAGCGACGGATTTGCCAACGAAAGTTTTTCCATTGCTACGTAGCAACAATGTTAGCGACGAAAATCTTCTGTTGCTAACTGGTCATGTAAATTTATGATGGTGTTGCGACGGAATTAGGCCGTCGCCAAATCCGTCACTAATTTTCTCGTAAATCCTTAATCAGAGCCTTTTTTCTCTTTCCTATTTCGTCTCTTTCGCTCGTTCGACGCACTCCTTCGTCGCCCGACGCACTCTCCGGCCCGTTGCCTATCTCTCCGTCGCTCTCCGCTCTGCCACCCGGCCCGTTGCCCCCGGTCCGCTGCCCGCCGCTCGACGTCTCTCAGGTAAATCCCTCTTTTTTTCGGCAAGGGGGGCGCCTGCCCCTTTTATTTTTTTCGATAGGGGGTCGCCCCCCTGCCTCGTTTGTTTTTTTCGGTAGAGAGGCGACCCCCTGCCGCATTTTGTTTGTTCCGGTAGGGGGGCGACCCCCTACCTCGTTGTTTTATTCGGGCAGGGGGTCGCCCCTTTGACCCCTCTGCCACTTTTTTTTTTCCGGCAGGGGGGGGGGGACCTTTTGCCTCATTGTTTTATTTGAGCAGGGGGTCGCCCCCCCTGCCTCATTTGTTTTTTCTGGCAGGAGGGCGACCCTCTGCCGCATTTTGTTTTTTCTGACAGAGGGGCGACCCCTCTGCCTCGTTGTTTTATTCAGGCAGGGGGTCGCCCCTTTGCCACTTTTTTTTTTCCGACAGGGGGGGGCGACCCCTTGCCTCATTTTTTTTCCCACAGGGGGTCGCCCCCTTGCCTAGTTTTTTATGATTTGCACCTACCCTTTTTTTTCTTCTTTCTTCCTCGTGTTTTTGTAAAAACAATAGATGTAAATATATGATGTGATCGGCGAGAAAGTTTTGTCTTTTTTGTGTTTGGAATATTGTTTGTAAGGAGCATTATTTTGGGGTATTTGGTTATGCTTTTGGATAAAGGAAGGAGGGTATGTGGTGACACTCATGATGGGCCACTTTGTTTAAAGTTTGTTACTATGGTTGTCGTGGTTGTAGAGCCAGTGGTGGTACCATATGCTTGGAAAAGGAGACCGAAGTCTTGTTTTCATCTTTTTTTATTTATTTATTGGAGGGTAGGATTAGCCATTGTTATTGTTGTTGTTAGCCAATTCAATATCTTTGATCAAAACCTGTTTAGACCAACTCGTGACTCTGACGAGTTATATATAGGGAAACTAGAATTTGTTTACTAGCAAAACATGTTTGCTGGTTTGAAGTAGGCACTTCTGATATGATATTAGATGTGAATGATTTGCAGGTATTTCAATGATTTGAATGTATTACAATACTTGATTTGAATCATTTGAATGTATTGAAATGTATTGCATTGATGTGAATGATTTAAAATAATTTGATTATATTGCATGACATTTTTTATTTGTTAGAATATGGTTTGTGGAGCTTACTATGATTGTTCATCTAGTAGTAGTGAGACTTAGCCTTCATCTTCACGGGCTCCTTTGATAGGTATATTATTTAACTAATTGGATGCTTGATTAGTTGAAATGCGCATTCTGAGAATTTCTAACGTATTTTTTTACATATGATGTTTTGCTTGTACATGACCTATCTACACCAGTTGATCATACAAGTCAGGAGCCAACATAGGATGCAGAGTCTTCTCAGTGTGGCACAAGAAGACTCATTCGAATAGTGTATATCGATAATCGACCGTAAGTATTTCATTTTCACTTATTGCATATCTTATAAATATTATATATTGATATTTACTGTGTACCAATTCATGTGTAACACGAGGTTTGAGCCACAAGAAGTAGTGCGCGATATTAGAAATTCACTACTTCAATATCTACCAGGATCAGTCACTCAATGGAAAGAGTATCCAAAAGAGGTGATAGACAGATTGTGGTCCTCATTCACGGTATAGAGTTGTTTGTCATAGTTAATGTGTTTCATATTTAATTTTTTGTTATAGTCATGTCTACTAACTTTCTGAAAATATATATAGGCTTCAAATCACTTTGCGACTACAATGGAGGAACATGATGCAAGGAAGGTGTGACAGAAGGTGATTGCCAATCGATTTACAAACATGCTGTAGAATATAAAGACTGTAGCAAAAAAAGCATCTGGCGGAATAAATGATCCACTACAGTGGAAGGGCCATGGCCCAATTACTGTCAGGAAAGATTATTGGGAGGGAATGTGCGACAAGTGGGCGGGGGATGCATTTTGAAATCGCTCAGCGAAGGCTGCACAAAATCGAGCAAAAATGCCCAAAGCCCGTCTACACACAGGTAGATCTAGGACTTTTGGGAGCCACCTGAAGAAAATGGTAACTCATCAATATATATTGTCAATTTTATAAGTATTGTTGCAAACCTGTTAACTAAATCTTTTATCATTTCACTTCGCAGGAAGCAGAAAAAGGAGGCATTGTGCCATACAAGGATGTGTTTATTGAAACACATAAATGTAAGACCACGAGAGAGTTCGTATCAGAGAAGGCGAGAACGACAACAATATGTATTTATTGTATTAATAATCATTGTAATATACAAGTTATCATAAATATTGTAATTCTTAATTATTAATGTATATTGTAAATATTATTTTGTAGGAGGCATATGAGCAACAGATGGTAGAGCGATATGGCGATGACTCTACTCAACATCCACCTTTTGATCCTGCAGCATGGGTGACTGCAACAGGTGAACCCAAAAAGGGTCGTGTGTTCAGGTTTGAGAGTAATATGAACATATCACCAGTCGTTGCTTCATCTAGTCACGACTCACAAACTTCTCCCGTCGATATCAGCTCCAAGCATCCTATTTTTCCGGTGATGATGTATGCCAGATCGTTAAGGACACAATGTGTGACTACTTCCATGAAACAATTGCTGACGTTCTCCGAAATGAGTTCAACAGTTTTTTGCAGAATAGGGAAACTTCGATTGCAGGTGCCTCTCAGGTATGAAAGTTTCATGTGATATATTGCATGTTGTTAGATTTTATATAACTTTGATTGCCTTAACTTAGGTGCATTGGATATAATTTATTTCAGTATATTTTGTTTATTAATACTGATCTTTTATATAATATTTCAGTATAATATTTTTACTGTCTTTGAACACATATGAGCACGATAGAATCACATATACAATTTTTTTACTGCCTTAGAACACATACGAGCATGATAGAATTACATATACAGTTTTTTTACTGCCTTTGAATACATATGAGCATGATAGAATCACAAAAACAGTTTTTTTACTACCTTTAGAATACATATGAACATGATTGAATCACATATAAAGTTTTTAACTGCCTTAGAACACATATAAGCATGGTAGAATCACATATACATTTTTTTGCCTACCTCAGAACATATATGAGCATGATAGAATTACATATACATTTTTTTGACTGCCTTAGAGCACATATGAGCATGATAAAATCACATATACAGTTTTTTGACTACCTTAGAGCACATATGAGCATAATAGAATCACATATACAGTTTTTTTGACTACCTTAGAGCACATATGAGCATGATATAACCACATATACAGTTTTTTGCCTGCCTTAGAACACATATGAGCATAATAGAATCACATATACAATTTTTTGACTGCCTTAGAGCACATATGAGCATGATAAAATCACATATACAGTTTTTTTTACTGCCTTAGAATACATATGAGCATGTTAGAATCACATATACAGTTTTTTGTCTGCCTTAGAGCACATATGAGCATGGTAGAATCACATATAGAGTTTTTTTGACTGCCTTAGAACACATATGAGCATGATATAATCACATATAGAGTTTTTTGTCTGCCTTAGTACACATATGAGCATGATAGAATCACATATACAGTTTTTTTGACTGCCTTACAACACATATGAGCATGATATAATCACATATACAGTTTTTTTGACTGCCTTAGAACACATATGGCATGTTAGAATCACATATAAAGTTTTTTTACTGCCTTAGAACACATATAAGCATGATAGAATCACATATAGAGTTTTTTTTACTGCCTTAGAACACATATGAGTGTGATATAATCACATATATAGTTTTTTGTCTGCCTTAGAACACATATGAGCATGATAGAATCACATATAAAGTTTTTTGAGTGCCTTAGAGCACATATGAGCATGATAGAATCACATATACAATTTTTTTGACTGCCTTAGAGCACATATAAGCATGATTGAATCACATATAAGTTTTTTTTACTGCCTTAAGAACACATATGAGCATGATAGAATCACATATACCATTTTTTTACTGCCTTAGAACACATATGAGCATGATTGAATCACATATAAAGTTTTTTTACTGCCTTAGAACACATATGAGCATGGTAGAATCACATATATATATTTTTGACTGCCTTAGAGCACATATGAGCATGATTAAATCACATATAAGTTTTTTTTACTGCCTTAAGAACACATATGAGCATGATAGAATCACATATATAATTGTTTTACTGCCTTAGAACAGATATGAGCATGATAGAATCACATATACAGTTTTTTTACTGCCTTAGAACACATATGAGGATGATAGAATCACATAGAGAGTATAATTTATTCCAATATATTTTGTTTATTAATACTGACCTTTCTTTTCTTGTGTAGGTTGCTGGCAATAATCAGCGTAGTGGAGCTGAAGGGACAGATCAAGACAATGAACAAGAGGACGCACAAAATCTTGGCGATGATTAGATTCATGTGTTGAATTTGTACTACCTTCTTTTTGTTTCAAAAATGTAAATGTTGAATTGTAAATAATTAGAACTTGCGAACTTTAAAGTGGATCGATTAATTGTTTTAGTTGCCTTTTATATGTATTTTGATGTGTACTTTATTTTTTATTTACAGGAAATATAAATTGTACAAGAAATATAAATTGTATCACGAGAAATTTTTTCTTGAAATTTAATTTTCAAAATAATTTTTTTTTTAAATTTTTCCTTGTTTGCGACAGATTAGAGACGAATATATCCGTCGCTAATTACTATTAGCGCTGAATATAGCGACAGATTAGCGACGACTATAAATTTGTCTCCAAACCAAAGTCGCCGTATAGTAACGACGACCTTGCGACAGATGTTGGCATTCGTTATTCCGTCGCAACTTAGTGACAGAACTGGCGACAAATACAGTCTGTCGCTACTTAGAGACAGAATGAGCGACAGATATATTTCGACGCGATTTAGCATCAAAAATTTTGTGATGGAAGATATCCATCGCTAATCCGCCGCGAATCCGTCGCTAAACTATTTAGCAACGGATTAGCGGCAGATTAGCTACGGATTTAGGTCATCGCTAATCCACAAGTTTCTTGTAGTGCATGTTGTGGATGGGAGGAAGAGAATTAGGAGGAGGAGGAGGAGGAGAATAGGGAAGTCGACGAGGACGAGAATAGAAAGGAGGAGGAGAATGAGGAGGGAATTAGTTGTATGGATGTAGATGAGGAGTTTACATCGCTTTACCCTCTTGTGGACAAACATTACAAGTTTGGTAAGGCCAAATCTGCCATCACCACCCTCAGCTAGTACCCACACCCCCTCTTGTTTGAAAGAGAAACTTTTTACAATATTTTTTTTTGCATTATAGATATTTTTGTTTGTAAATGTTAAGTTGTTTCTGTTTAAATAAAAAAAACATGAAGAAAATGTGTGGAATATAGTATAATGCTTAAAAAATAAATACGGGTGATTGGACTAAGGGTTGAAGATAATAAACAACTCGCACAATAAAACACTATAGAATCACAAATGTTGTATGTTACACATAAAATTTGTGAACCTCCAAAGATTAAAATGAAAGTGAATAAATAAAAACAAGAAATCAAACTAGCAAATGTTTCAGCGGTATTTGCTCAGATGCGCACTTTTGAGTTTCACGACGTATAAAATTGAGCATCGACATTGTATGTTGCACAAAAAAATTGCTAGGATCTAAAGATTAAAAATATAAAAGTGAGAAGATTAAAAGTTAAAGTGAAAAAAAATCAAACTAGTGAGTTTTTGGAGAACGTCGCTCAATCTGTGGACATGCGAACAAACTTTATACAAAAAATTAATGTGTGTTTGCAATGCTGACAATTTTGATGGACCTGCTCAGATGCACACAAATATATGGCATACGCCCTGTCCAAAAAAATTTTTAAGTGTGTATGCTTCGCATTATTTTGAACGAACCTGCTCAGATGGACACAAATATGTGGTGCATATCCTGTCCAAAAAAATTAAGGACTCTGATGCACAATGCTTGCCATAAGCAAGTCCAAAAGAGAAGAGATTCACTGGTATTATGACATTTCTTATGGAGGGCATTGTTAGTGTGAGAATCTCCATGGGTTTGCAATATTGGGCATAAAATCTAGACTTATTCGTAATCATATAAAATTCAAATCTTGTGATTTGGGCAGTTCTTTATGCCCTTGTCAAAATAACCCTAACTTTTATGTCCCTGCAACGATTGAAGGGTGTTTCACCATCCAACATTTCTTCTACCTTGTGACGATTGAAGGGTGTTTCACCATCTAACATTCCATTTACCTTGCAACCACTATCCAACATTCTAGTTAGTCTACGGTGACTATTGCATGACTATTCCTCCTTCCCGTGGTGAGGCGACAATGTTGGCCCCAAAAGTTTGGATTCATTTTAAGCTAGGTGTATGGTACGTTAAGGTATATGAGCAATTATGCAATATAAAACTTAACTTCTAATATTATTTATAAATGTATTTGCATAGGTTCTCTTTCAATAACTTTTCCTATAATGAAGTGGATTTGAAAATCATTGAAGCAGAAGCATGTAGCTTGTTTGAATGGTTGCAAAATCAACGAATCTACAACTTGAAAGTTTTTTAGTAGTTAACATCACACTAAAATGATGCAAGACATTTGTGTTAGTCAATGGTTTAATGATCTAAAGCAATGTTGTGACTTTTTGAAAATCATGTGGTAAAAAATAACTATAAAACAAAATACTCGAAGAGTGACATAAAAAGTATGACAGTTGTTTGCACAACAAAAGATCAACAAAGCGTGGAAGATTGCCCATGGATGATCTATTGCACTAGGGTTCACAAATCATCTTTTTTAAGGTAAAAAATTATGTAAGCAATCATACTTGTAGCAGTTTGTCAGAGAACCTTCTATCATAGAAAATGCCCTACGCGTAGATCTTAGATGTCCTTCGCAATTGATTGCATGATAACCCAGACATGACTCCAAGATAAATCATTAATGACATTAGTCAAGAGGAATATTTGGAGGTCAATTACAAAGCCGCATGGCATATAAGGGAATATGCAAGGGAAGCATTATATGACACATTTGAAAAATCCTTCATGAAACTTTCTGCCTAATTGTATCACTTGATGAAAGTGAACCCCAGAATGCTAAAGGCAATAGAGAGGGATAAACAAGGTCGATTTAAGTATCTTTTCTTAGCTTTTCATCCATGCATTGATGATTTTCTATGAGGGTGTCTCCCGGTTCTTATGGTAGACAAAATGATCATAAAAGGGAAATACCTGAGAGTACTATTGTTTGTGATTGCAATTGATCTTTATGGTGAGTTGTTTCTCATAGATTTTGTAGTTGTAGATAAGGAGTTAAAGAAATCATGGGCATGGTTTTTGGGTAGTGTGAAGCAAGAACTCATGCATTTTGATGAGTTTCATGAGAGAAAAGAGTTGTCAGTGATCTCGGGCAGGCATCAAGGATTGTTGTGTGTTGTCCCTTTTGCATGATAAGGTACATGTCACATCGGATATTGCATGAATAACCTAATAGACAATTTCACAAGAAAGTTTGGTGCACCGTTGTCTGCACTTTGGTGGAGTGCAGCATGGGTGTCAAATAAGAACAATGCAAATACTTTATTTAAAATGTATGAAAACAAGGTGAAACCACATTTAATTATATTACCACCAACATGGATCAAAAGTATTGGACATCTTATTTTTTAGAAAAAAAAGATACAGTTACTTAACATCTAATGCAGTGGAGTCCTTCCATTCATGGATTCCACCATTGCATGACAAGCCTTTAATTTTTATGATTGAAGGACTTCATCTCAAGTTGATGTTCTTGTTTAGACAACGGAAGGACAACATATTAAAAATAAAAGGCATTGTTGTGCCTCTGCGATCAAAATCATGGTTACAATGTTGATCTTGAGAAGCTTGAATGCTCTTGTATGAAGGGGCATGTCAATGGGATTTCATGTGTGCATGCATCCAATGTGAAGGGAAGATGCCAAAAAAAATTTGTGACAAGTACTATGTAATTAAAATGGATAGTGCAGACTATAATACACACCCATTTATGCTGATGGCAAATAATGTTTCACACATCCCTCTAACGCTTCTTCTTCAATTCTTTTCAGCGATAGTGGCATTCAAATCAGGGTGTCCTAAGGTTAAGAGAAGAAAGACAACAACAATGAAAGTTGTGTGTGGTGAGGCTGACCACAATAGGCGTCATCATCATTAAGAGCACATTTTCATATAGAGGTTTGTGAGTGTGTGCATCTGAATGCTTGACAAAGCACTATTATATTATCCAATGATCATACAACTATGTAAGTATGCATTTTGTTTTTTCTAATAAGTGAGATTGATCGGGGAAGACATGACAAGAAAAGGGTCATCTATGTGTGACCCAAAAAAGGGAGACACCAAGAAAAACACATCCCCAAAACAATGTTAATACTAAAATAGAACAAAATCATTTTTGGTAAGTTGTACATCGTGGATACACTATTGAAACTATGAGTGTTTATGCAATTGCAATGTGTATTTGAAAAAAGTAAACTAGAGGAGCCAAGCGTGGGGCCAGTGCTGTTAGCGGAGGAGCCGGATGTGGATCCAAAAGTGGATCCACATATATTTCCAATTACCAAAGACTCTAAGTTGACGAGTGATGTAAGATTTGCTCTTTATTGTTGTTGCATGATACATGTGTTGTTGAATGTTGTTTCTAAAATTCTTTTATCCTTGTTGTTGCATGTTACTATTGTAGCACTTGAGCAATTACATAGAGCATTTGCGAAAAGTGCATAAGGACGTCGCCTTAGACAAAGATGTGCCCAAGTGAAATTTCATCGAAATGTGGTTTTTGGTAAGATCTCACTATGCATTTACTCATTTTCATGACTAACTGAATCCAACTCTTTATTTCATAGGTTTTTAATAGCAACTACTGCAACATGACCGATGGAGTGCTACATGTGATTTCACGAAGAATCTACGATTGACCTACAAATTCAATGAGTGTGACATGGTTTCTTCTACAGTGTGTAGTTACAATTATGCAATATATACCATTCATTTATGTCTCAATGAGTGATATTTTTAGTAATTGGATCATTTTATAGATGTTCATTGCATTCAACTAGGATAAAAAAACACTAGTTATATATGAGATTGATATGAGGAAAAAGTATTATAGGTTGTACAATTCTCTTTCTCATGAAGAACATATGAACAACAATATCACAAATACGACATAAGCATTTAGTTATGCTATCTTTGTATTTGTTGGCTTTGCCACATATAAATTTGTAACTACTTGTTGTTATGCTTTTATATAATTTTTCTTGTAAATAAGTTTTGGTTTAATGCTTAAAGAGACTAGAAAATGAGTTACATTCTCGATATATAGTCACTCCAATTTTGATCGAGTCATTTCGCGTCAGGAGTCACATACCAAAATCTAGTGTTTTAAGCTTATTTTAGAGTTATTCTAATTTTAACTTTATTTTTGGCCTCCAAAACTGCAACCTTAACATATTAGTACAAAAGATTAATTAAACTAAAGGGTTTTAGCTTTCAAACAAGCCAACAATCAGGTCAATCTAACATCAGAGTAAAAACTTATGACCAAAACAATGTGACTTGTTTAGTAAAAATCTTATTTTTCAGATAGGGCTCACTTTGAGTATTTTTTTTACCACCAAAATTATCATATTTGATTTTTTACTTAAAATATTTATTAAATTTGAAAATGTTATCTTTTCAATGCACCAAACTATGTTTCAATCTTACACCCGAATAGAGAGTCATGGTCAAAACAATTTAACCTATCATAATAGATTCGAAATACAACCCAATTTAAAACACGAAGATCCAAAATTCATATATTCAATCTATAAGAAACTTTTGTAAGCCCTATCCATGTACCTAGATTCTTATCTTCTTATAAAACCCTAGAAGCCACCTTGAATCTTCTCTCCTTCTCTTAGGGACAAGCTTTCTGAATATCTTAGAGATTGCTCTTACCTTAGATTCATTGAATTTGGTCAGTTTTAGCTTGCTTAGCATATAAGCTAGGACTGTGACTCTTAGGGATGCTACAACGTAGACAAGAGTGTGTGGAGTTGTCAAATTGTTTGCTCTTGTATATGCTTGTATGCATTGTATCATCCCCAAGAGTCACAACGTTAGCTTAGGGGATAAGTAACCTTAAACTAACCAAGTTCAATGAGTCTAAAATGAGAGCAATCCCTAAGAGATTACAAAGTCTTGTCTCTAAGAAAAGAGAGAAAGCTTTTAGGTGGCTTCTAAGGTTTTCTCTTTTTGCCAGCTCAACCTTCTCATGTGAAAACTTTCATAAGGGAGGATGTATGAAAGGATTTACACATAAAAAGTGATAGTGGTGGAAAAAATTGGGGCCCATTTGTGTCAGCATGGCACTTTCGCACCATGATGATTTGATGTTTGTTCCATTCATGATGAGAAAGAATTACACCAAGATTAGGGCCCACTTGTGATTGGAGCAATGATGCAATAGTGGAGTAGCGTGAAATTTAAATCTAAGAGATGCAATTTTGTTTTTTGAAAATTTTAATTAAATTTGGGACTCTAGTTAAGATTTGGATCCATCTCAAATCCATATTAGATCAGAGTTATCTCTTTGTCCTATAAATATTTATTATGAATGGATTTTCTTATTGGCTGATGAATGAATTTTGAGTATTTTTCTTCAATTCAATTGCTTAATTATAATTAAATTTAGGTTTTTATACTTTAGTTGTGTAGGAGTAGTTGGTACAAGTAGATTTTCTGGTAATCTCGGGTTCAAGTTTATATCAATTGGTATCAAAACAAGGTACCATAGTCTCATTTTGAAGAGTGGTCTTCGATTTAAGAAGCATCCTTTGGATTCGCTAGATGTTTAATCTAAAGAGCGGTGTTGGATACATGTTAAAAAATTTACATTCATGTGTGAGGTATGATCATTCTATACATGAGATGTTTTATGGCTCCCCAATGAATTTCTCAAATCGACAACACTAAAGGTTGCCAGCTAGTCCACCGACAACACCCAATATTCCGCCAAACATCTACTGATCCTCCAACCTTTTTCAAACAATAACCCACCACCACTTTCAACTTTCAACTTTTCTTCTCCACCTAACACTACTACCATGGATTGGTTTTCAACTCTAAACCTTAATCATTCCCACCCTCTTCCCCTTGCAAACTAGTCAGTCAATCTCAATCCCACCAATGCTTCCCTTATTCCTACCCATCTTACTACACCAAACCCTCCTTCTCCTATTCCTTTATTTTTTCCTTCCATGAGATGATGATGGTTTGAAATCCATGAGAAGTATCCCTTTTCACAAGATAGAAGCTAAGAATACTCTCTCATGGGTAGGAGGGACCTTAAGGCCTCGTTTGTTTTATGCAACTTTTATGGGAAAGTTTTGTGGCAATCACAATGTAATCCTTTCCCACCATGGATGAAATAAACATCAAATCGTCAAGGTGAGAAAGTGCCATGCAGGCTGCTAGGGCATCGATCTTGGGATCAATGCTCTAATAGTTTTCTTAAAAATCGTAAAGGCTTTGGGACTTCGTTGATGCACTCATAAATCCTGAGAAATCGTGGATGCTATGATCGAAGGGAGAAACATGTTCTTGGTGATCAGAGGCAGTGGGTTCATTCAAAGGGGGATCTTCAATCCTGATGATTATACCCTAAAAAAATATGAAAGGAGAAGAAATGAGAAAACATGATCTCAGACAGGAAAGTTTTCCAAAATCATCAAAGATACTTCATCTTGGGGCTAAGTCCCCCTTATATAGTTCAGGGGCAGATCAGGTCCAATATGGATCACAAACCAAATCAAATACAAATCAATCTAAGATGGATCTGATCTCAAACAACCCAAAGCAAAGTAGCAAGTCCAAAACCCAACCAAATACCTTACCCAGATATACACATGTTCAAATGAGAATAAATATGATCGATCCAAACTAGAAAGAAATGGGATCTAGGACAGTTTGTAACAATTCCTCACCCCTGAAAAACTGCATTGTTCTCAACGCAGGAAGTATGGGTAACACTGCAACAATTCATCCCCAACCTCCCTGGTCATCTCGTCTACTCCGCTCCTTGTCCACAATATCTTCCATCCCATTCTTCTTCTTTACCAAAAGCACCGACAAAGAGTATGGGCTCTTGCTAGGGTGAATCATCCTAGACTGTAATATCTCCCATACCAATCATTCTATATTCCCTTTTTTCACTTGAGTGTACCAGTACTATCTCACATTAGCTGGTTTGGCATGGTCGTGGCTCCTCATGGGTGGCAGTCCATGTGGCTCATTGAACATTAATCTGTACTCGGTCAAGACCTGCTCCAACTATGGGTGCATCTTTGTCTGGAAATCTACTAATGTACTATCGGCCACCATCAAATATAATTGTGCATCTCTCTACCTGAGGATTCGAGGCATATGGCATGTCTCAGTCTCTACAGAAGGGGATCGGGTTGTTGCAGCTATAGAGATCCTCTCCCTCGAGTGCTGTAACTCCATCCTCATGTCTCTGAAATTTTACTCGACACTACCTAATGACTGGAGTCACTGCATTCCTAATACCACATATGCCCCCTTCATGGGTAACATAAACAAGCTGATTACAAAGTGGTGGCATTGCATCAGCAACAAGGTCTTCGAGTAGTGAGCATCATACCTCAAACTTCGCTTTATGAGCCATCTTCGCATAAATAGAGTTATGTATCGACCCTGTTCTATCAACATAGATATGCTCAACTAACCAATCACACCTTGTACCTGTATAGTCTGTGGCACATCTACTCCTGCAATATAATGATAGGAGATCCTTTGCAGTCTCGTCATCTTGATCATTTGACTTTGGCTCAGCCTCAACACACTCTTCCTCATCGTCCTCACTGTTTGAGTGACACACATACAAGTAAAGTAATTTTCACTTGTGTTATGGCCGTCATACCTTATCACAATTGTAGCAGAGGCCCTTCTTTTGCCTTTCTGTTATCTACTCATGGGAGAGTGTATGAGTCTCTCATCGTTTCTTTTGTTCAAACCTCAAGGGAACCTTCCCTGACTTTGATATCGATCCTACTGTTATGTCTGGTCTATTTGTCTAGTGTGGCATGTCCTCTATCCGATTGCCTCTCGTCGCCATGGTTGGACATGACCATCTGCTTGCTATCCTCTACAGCTTCTCCTCTTCCAAATGAGCCAACTCAAATATCTGTTTGAGGCTAACCGATTGTCCTACCTGTATCTCGGCCTGGATCTCCCACTTTAGGTCGGTTATGAAAGTAACTATCAATGCGGTTTCTGACCAACCCATCACCAACGAACTGATCCTCTTAAACTCTGCCTAATATTGTACTATTGTCCCTGTTTGTCTCAACTTTGAGAGGGCCATGTCATGGTTCACAAAGGTGGATGGTTTGAAGTGCACTGTCAATGCCCTTGAGAACATCCTCCAGTCTGGTGTCCCGTTCATCCCCTCGAACCAGTGGTACCAGCATATTGTCTCCTATTTCATGTGAATGGAGGTCACTTGCACTCTGTCCTCCTATTGGGTCTGGGCTACTCGAAAGTACTGCTTTGCACAAAAAAATAGCTCGTTGGGTCATTCCTCAAAAATGTCAGGAACTCCTACCTTGGGTGATGAAGATATACCCACAAACTCGAGAGGGTTGTGTATGTTCGCCCCTGATGATTCACTGAATCCCATGTCCGTGTTTGGGGGATCGAATGAGCGCCACGTATTCATGCACATGGGGCTCGTATTCCCGTGTATGTTGACATAACTTTGCATCGGACTCTGGTGTTGTTGCAAAGACTTAATCACCCTTACTTGCTTTTCTTGCCCTGAAATGACGGTTCGAGGAAATGACAAAAATATCCTCCATTCAAAAGTTGTGAAACGACGGGTAGGGAAAAGGACAAAAAAGTCCTCCTTCCAGAAAGTTTGATGTTAACCATTTAAAGTGGAGACGTTTGCCTGCACCATCTGCTGTAACAGTGCTCCCATTATCAACGCAAACTTTGCCTTCGTCTCCAGTCGAGCTTTCCGCCTTGTTTTTTATCCTGTTGTACAACACACTGTCGCCTTCTCGTGCCTGCCTTGTGTTATAAAACATTCCAGTGTCTTCTCTTCATTTCTGCTGTCGTTAGGCATCATGGAAGAAAGCAATGATTCACAAACATTCCAACCAGTGCCATTAAGGCACCGTGAGTAGCTTTTCATCTCATCATGCTATCGATGAAGAAGGCATGTCGTCTTGTGTGCCATTAAGGCATTGTTTGGTTATTGCAGGTAGATCTTGTTATTACGAAGGTTGGAAACTTATCGATATTTGTAAGACGCTGGGACCTGTTGACAAGAACGCTTGTTTACAGATGCTAGGAAGGGCCTCTACCCCATCAGGTATCCTACAGTCACTCATCATATGCATTGTATCTCAAACCGCTGTATTAGTAACAGACTCTTGTTTTTGTGAGATACATTTTTGTTAGTTAATATCGATTTGTTTGCTATTATGTTCAAGTTCTTCCTTATCGATTTATAATTTATTGTGCGATATATTTATCGACCTTTTAGATAGTATGTTTTTGTATCGTCGAGTTATAAGTTATAAATACTGAACTGCCGTATCGATTTTCAATATCTGACAAATCGCTATACATATCGTTTTGTAAGATATTATATGTTTTGTAATATGTATTTGTAAGATATTTGTACACAGACTTTGAAAATGTTTGGGTGCAGAAACACATCTTGACACGCATGGCGGAGCGATTTTTGCATGCATATCGTTGCTCTCTCAGCGACTTCTATTGAACTCGCTTTAGAGCCTCGTGGATATTATGAGAGCGTTATCGTCAACACACATGTACGACATGTTTATTTTATTGGCATGGTAAGCGACACGTCGATGCTCAGCATAAGCAAACATCAAACCGCACTTGCTTTGATACTTTCATTCATTAAATCGTTGCTTTGACTTGCGTAACCCTAGTGGTATCCGTTCTTATATGTATCCTGATTAAATCGTAGTAAACCTATGCCGCTTGCTAACGGAAATTGATATATTGCTTACAAAACATTCCACTTTCTTCTTTTATTTGTCGTTGTTGTTAGGCATTAAGGAAGAAAGCAATGATGCACAAACATTCCAACCAGTTCCATCAAGGCGGCGTGAGTACCTTCCCAACATCATGCTATCGATGAAGAAGGCATGTCATCTTGTGTGTCATCAAGGCTTTTTTTTTGTTATTGCAGGTAGATCTTGTTCTTACGAAGGTTGGAAACTTATCGATTTTTGTAAGACGCTGGGACCTGTTGACAGGAATGCTTGTTTGCAGATGCTAGGAAGGGCCTCTACCCCATCAGGTATCCTACAGTCACTCATCATATGCATTGTATCTCAAACCGCTGTATTAGTAACAGACTCTCGTTTTTGTGAGATAATATCGACTTGTTTGCCATGTTACTGCAAACACAAATTGATATATTGCTTAAAACATTATTGAGCTTATCATCAGGTTGTAATAAAGACGATGTAGCTCAATCAATAGAAAGATCTGGAGAATTGAATATCTATACTTATGACCCAACTGAAGAATTGAACATCTGCACTAACGATGCACATGAAAAGAAGGGTGCAGGCATTAGACCCACTATTGACTTGAATGTTCCAGTGGAAGAAATGCAATTCAATGATGAGGTAGACTACCATGACAGCGCACATAATAAAAGTGTATGCACCGGGAATGTACACGAAAGTACACCTGACTTCAATGTTCCAGGAGAAGAAATGCAATTCAATAATGATCCTGATTTTGATGTCAGTACACTTAATAAAACCGTAGGAACTGGGAATGTACATGGAATTGCACTTGACTATGTTCCTGTAGAAGGAATGCATTTTAATAACGAAGAAGATGCATATAAATTTTACAATGATTATGCCTTAAAAGTTGGCTTCAGTGTGAGAAGGTTTTCTTGGTCAAAAAATGCACAGGGTGTCTTGGTTAGAAAGACATATGTCTGTTCCAAGCAAGGTTGGAAGAAATCAATGGGAAATCCAACTAGGAGCACGCCAGAATCAAGATGTGGATGTCAGGCGAGATTGGTTTTGAGAAGACATCCAAATGAGAAATTTGTCGTGCGTACTTTAATCAGTGATCATAATCATTATTTATCTGCATCATTTATGACTCCTATGCTAAGGTCACATCGTAAAGTAACTGTAGCTCATGCTGCAATGGCTGAAATAGCCGATAGCGCCGGCATTGCACCAAGGAAGACATACAATTTGTTTACCCGCATTGATGGTGGTCGCGAAAATGTGCCATTCACACCTTTGGATCTTAGAAACCACTTGAGCAGGAAGAGGACAGATAACATGAAGAACGAAGAAATATGTTGTTTGGTTCGTTACTTACAGAATAAATCAAGCAATGAACATGGTTTCTTTAGTGCAATACAAGTGGACGCAAATGGATATGCCGTGAATATGTTTTGGTCAGATTCAAGGTCTAGATTAGATTATGAATGCTTCAATGATGTGCCTGTGTTTGATACTACAGTAAAGATTAACACTGAACAATGGCCATTTGCGCAGTTTGTGGGAGTGAACCATCACGCACAGAGTTGTATATTAGGCGGTGCTTTTGTGTATGACCAGACCAAGGAAACCTTTGAGTGGTTGTTCAGAGTATTTACACAGGCAATGAACGAGAAACATCCTGAAACTGTACTTACAGATGGTGATCACGCAATTACGGCTGCAGTGCTTCATGTGTGGCCAGATGCACATCATCGCCTGTGTTTGTGGCATATCTTTCAAAATGCAGCAAAGAACATAGGACACATATTTAATCAGAATACAGGGTTTGACAAACATTTTACAAGGTGTGTACTTCATAGCGTAGACGAGGTCACCTTTAAGTCAGATTGCGACAAAATGATTAAGACATACGACCTTGCTGACTGTCTGTGGTTACAAAATTTATATGCAGAAAAAGAGAAGTGGGCATTGGCATATGAAAGACAATACTTTTGTGCAGGTATGATAAGTACACAAAGAGCCGAATCTATGCATGCCACGCTAAAGAAAACCCTGTATTCATGTTTAACAATGTTTCGTTTCATGGAAAAATATGAATTATTTGTAGATGGTCTAAGACAGAATGAGCTTGAACAAGACGTGAAATGCTTCAATACACGACCTCTAACTTCTGGCATGAAAATATTGATGCGACCTGCAGCTCTGTATACACTAACTGTATTTGAATGGATCAAGAAAGAGGTGTTGCATGTCATGAATTGCAAAATAGAAGAACTGGTGCAAACCGAGAATATGCACAAATACCATATTTTTTGTCAGGGCAAAAAGCATCAGGAAAGGCAAGAAGCGCATGTCACGTACAATGTCGACAACGGAAGGGTAGAATGTTCGTGCACAATGTATGAATTCAAAGGTATCCTATGCTGTCATGCATTAAAGGCACTCAATCAAGAGAAGATACAAGAAATACCTGAGTCTTACGTAATGCGAAGATGGACGAGACGCGCGAAGATTGAAATGCTCGTTATGGACAATGCGAGTAAATCTGGTGTTGACGAGAAGTGCCACATAGCCTCCCGTTACCAACAACTGTGTAGGTCATTCATGCATGTTGCTGATTTGGCATCGAGAAGCGAAGAAGGCTATGCATGTGCGAGAAAAGTTGCAACGGAGTTACTTGAAAATGTGGAGTTAATTCACATTAAGTCTTTTGCAGCGAATGAATACCAGCCGAAGATAATGGGATCGAACAACGTAGGTCAAAATCATGTCTCGCTTGACACTCCCGAGAAGTTGCGCCGAAGCATAAACATTATCTTCAACAAGTCAGTAGTGAACGTTGTTGATTATGATGGACATATTCATGAAGCAAAGGGTATCAAAAGAAAACCTGCCTCTGATCGTAGTCGTCGGAGGGCAAAGGGTGCACTAGAATTGGTTGGCAAGAAAAGGACTAAGAAACAACCAACCTGTAATAAAAAACAACAAAGCCCTTCGAATGAACAAGTATGTAAAACATTATATTGCTCCCCATTGCGTGAAGCTTGTCAAATAGCTAACTCGTGTAATGTCCATCATGCAGCAATACCCTGCAGAAGTACCGGCAAACGTTCAAACCTACATTCCTCCCGACCAGATTTCTGGCAACGATCGCTACAGTTTTACAAGGCTTTTGGTATGTTATCGATGTTGCGAGGAGGTAGGCATTTCTTGTGAAACTTAATTCAGTGTCTAATATTTTCTCTTTCATGACAGGCTACGATGTAGTCGACAGATAGGTTTGGGACACAGGAATCTCGTGTGGGCTATTAACTTAGTTGTCATGCCTCTTTGCATGACCTGATCTCCACAATGCTGGATTTTTTGAGAGTTTATAGTCATTTGTCATTGACGACTTGCGATTCGTGGTTGAATTTGTTCAAATCGATAGATAGCGGGTTTTTGCTTCTGCAGGAAGGCGAATGATGACATCACTGTATGGCGATTTGTGGTTATCGTTGAATAGCGATATGTGGCATCGCAGCGTAGAACGTTGTTGATTATTGTTGGACTGTCAATCTTAGCGTGATGCGAAGGATTGTTCAAGTGTGCTGCGATGTGTGACATCGCAGCGTAGGACTGTCAATCACTGTGCTGCGATGCCACAGATCGCTATTCAACGATAACCACAAATCGCCATACACCTCCAGTCAACTTCTTCTCCAGCAAATCTTTCGCGTTCCCGACACCTCCACTTGCCTTTTGAAATCATTATTGTTATCTTGTGAAAAGTTGTATCCATATATTATAAATAAAAGGCTACTCAATGTGTATTTTCCAACGGATACCCATAAATGTTTGAGTTGTCGTACAGTATTCATTGATCATGTTGGTTGAGCAGTACATCTTTTAGGTCATAAATAGTCGCACAAGCACTGAAAGGTGTGTTTGTCTTCTACTTCGTGAACCAGCAACAACCAAACCGACGGTTCTTTTATAAACCTGGAGATCCGCCCTTGAACATAGAAAATTATAGTCGGTCAGGCAGACGAAGACAGCTACACGACCAACAATGGCAAATCATGGGTATATTGTCTACACATAGTCTACATGTTCAGCAAAATTCGTCTCTTTCATGCATTTTTTGCGATTTGTTTTTGTGTACTATATAATGTAATTTAAATATCGGTCGTTGCAATGTCCGCATTCATTTCAGTCGAACATCCACCGAGGAAGTTGGGCGAAAACTTAGTCAATCACTCCTGGAGGACATCAACCGAATGCGCAGTGAATTCGCACAATGCAACATGATCAGTAATTTTGTTAGTATGAAACTAGTAGTAGTTGTCTATAAACGTAAGCCATGTGTACGTATGATCAATACAACACCCTATTTGCTGCAAACAGACTATATCCGATTTCGTAAATTATATTAAAAGCAACGCACCAAGCCAGACTGTGAGCGTCGTCAGCCCATATTTCATGGTATATCGGTTGTATTTTATGTTGCTTTTCATTATTGATTTAGTCCAATTGATTCGTATGTTAACGTTGGTGTTAGCAATGTTTCTTTCGGTTTGCAGACTATATTACGCCGTTTGCCATACTCCAGTGGATTTCAAGACGGCAAACCTTATTGGATTAACGGTAATCACTGCAGAGACCTTATGACAAGTGAAAAGGTAAGCAAACAAACCGACAGTGCAATATTACAGCGTGACAGTGGTAACAATATTTTTTCGATCTATTTGCAGATACTGATTCCTACACTCTGGCAGTCTGAAAAGCATTGGGTCTTATACGTGATGGATTTACGCGAAAAACAACTATGGTGTTACAATTCGTTGGAAGTTGATAGTGGTTTACGGCTAGACATTTCCCATCTCGTAAGATTCCATCTATATGAGTATCGTGTAGTGTACTGGGGTCATGAATTTACTTTCGGTCGCATTATTCTCAGATCAGTTTCCTCATAGCCATTTTGGGAGTCGATGTCAGCGAGTGGATCTATCGCACGGCATACCATGCTCCTTTACAAGATAATGGCGTTGATTGCGGCGTATTTGTAATGAAGTACATTGAAGCGATATACAATGGTGCAGAACCCTGTTTCGACGTTGTATGCCATTCCTTGGCCTCTGTTATTGAGAATTAAGGGCATGTCTATTGCTTCTAGTTTACAATCTGTTTTTGCAAGTTGATATACCCGGATTCCGCGAAGAACTCTGCAAAAAGTTGACGTCCTTTCTAATTTCGGAGGAGAAACTGACGGAGGCGAGGATCTAAAAGGCTTGTAATTGATAAAAGATGTGCGCTCAACCCGCGTGATTGACAGTCGCAGGGTGAGACTGCGATGTGTGCAATGAACAAAGACTTCTAATGTTCGAAATGATAATATTCAACATCGCTATGAAATATTGTATGCTTAAACATCGCTTTAATGTCGCGTTCGTATTTTACGAATAGTACAAAGCGATACGCTTGGTGGTCTAACGTCAAACTACACTGCTACGACCATGAAAACCTGTGCCAGCATTTGAAAATTGTTTGAATTTTAAATGACAGTTTCTTCAATTATGATCTTACAGACCTATGAAAAAGGTATAGACGGATACGACAACTGCGTCGAAGCCGCCTATGCACTCGATTCAAGAATAAGTCGTTTATGCAGGAATTGTCGATTATGTCGGTTCCTTATTCGCGAAGCAAAGTGGAACTGTGTGTTGTGTCATTCAAATATTAATGAAACATCCTATCACCCTCCGTCAGTTTTCGAGTATATACGTCAGTTTCATTAAACCAAAAGCAAATCTTAAATAAAAAAGCACTCCGCATTAATGAAAACAATGTCATGCCAGAGGGCTATTCTGAATCGTAGTCAATGCGATTGGACCGAATCTTTGGGTCTCAAATAAATCCACAAGTACGTCTCAAGAAATCGCCTTAGGTGTACATTATCGTCGGTTCATCAATACAGCGATTTCTAAGAACAAACCTTTCTTATTGATAAGTTCACGTAATGCGATATTTAGAAATATCTTTCGCCGTACAGTATTCTTCATTGTTTAAGAACAACTTTACCAGCATTGGTTATGCGTATACAACACAAAACTATTTCTGAATACAATTTACTTTTCATAGAACACCCGTCAACGGAACGTGATGAACACCCGTCACCGGAACGACAAATCCGCTTAGACCTCGCTAGGGAGATGAAGAAGACTTGGCGGAGCTCCTGCTGGCCACCCTCAGCGCGACTGCACCGACTGGGTTGCTGTCGAGGAGGACGGCGAGAACGGTGATGGAGGGGCTCGTTAGGTTGTACAGACAGAGTAATGCGATATTTAGAAATATCTTTCGCCGTACAGTATTCTTCATTGATTAAGAACAACTTTACCAGCATTGGTTATGCGTATACAATACAAAACTATTTCTGAATACAATTTACTTTTCATAGAACACCCGTCAACGGAACGTGATGAACACCCGTCACCGGAACGACAAATCCGCTTAGACCTCGCTAGGGAGATGAAGAGGACTTGGCGGAGCTCCTGCTGGCCACCCTCAGCGCGACTGCACCGACTGGGTTGCTGTCGAGGAGGACGGCGAGAACGGTGATGGAGGGGCTCGTTAGGTTGTATAGACAGAGCAATCGATAGGTTTCACTTTATACTATTCTGTCTGTCGTTCATTTTAAACTCAATCAATTTTCCGCATATTTCGTCGCGTATTACCGGCATATGTTCCTGCAACAAAACAGGTAATGTGAAACCAATATATAACAGGAATACCCAATAACATCGGATACGAAGCTCATACAGCGTGGAAACAAGGTTCTTCTCCATTGTATATTGCTTCAATATGCTTCATTACGAATATGCCACAATCGACCCCATTACTTTGTAACGGAGCATCGTCAGCACAGAGCAACATCCACTCACCAATGTCGACACCCATTTGCCCGTTAAGGAATCCTGCCTGTGAAAAAGGGATAATATATTACAGTCCGGTCCACCTCGAATAGCTACTTCACCTTTGGGTACAAGCTTACCAAATGCATAGCATCGCGTTCTACGCCACTGTGGCAGTCCAATGAGTTGTAGCACCATAGTTGTTTTAGCTGAAAATTCATCTCGTATAGGACCCAATGGTCTGGATGTTGCCAGAGTGTAGGAAGTAAAATCTACGAATCGATAAAATCATTTTTCGTTCCAGAGACTTATCGTGATGGGGATGTTACGAATAAACCTTGGATAAGAGGTTTGTTCACTTACCTTTCCAAATTTCGAAATGTCTATGCACTCATCATCGTTGTTCCAACAAGGTAGTGCATCTTCGAATCCTATGCCACATGGCTTTCGTCGGACGTACATCTGTTGCACAAAATAGCAAGGTTTAACCACCAAGAAACGTGAGTACGTCATGAAAGCAAACAGAACAACAGCGGCCCAGACATACCATGAAATACGGGCTGATGATGCGTACTGTATTCCTCCTCCTTCTTCAGCCGCCTTTCTTTCTCTTCGATTTCTTGTTTCCTTCTTTGCCGCAGTTCTTCCACCTGCTTTTTCTTTTCCCTTTCCTTTTCTTCCTCCTCCTTTCGCCGCCTTTCTTTCTCTTGCAATTGTTGTTTCCTTCTTTCCTGCAATTCTTCCTCCTGCTTCTTCCTTTCTCTTTCCTTCTCTACCTCCTCCTCCTTCTCATTCCGTTGCCTTTCCTTCTTTTCCTCATTCTCCTTCTGCTGCCTTTGCATTTCCTTAGCTTCGTCGAACTCCAACTCCCTCCTTCGCCTTTCCTTTTCTTCCTCAAACTGAGGAATATTTTGTTCCTTCTCTTCCTCCTCCTTATTCATTTGCCTTTGCCTCTCCTCCGCCTCCTTCAGTAGCCTTGCCTTGTGTCGCATTGCTCTACTCTCCAAGTTTCTCCTATGAGCCTTCGCCATCATATTGCTAACATCCCTTTCCCACTCCTCCGCCTTCTTCTTCCTCTTTTCCATCTGCTGTGCGTTAATCCTCTGCCTTCTATTTATATTCTCATCAATATTTCTGGCCTTTGCCTTCTCTTCGTCATCCTTGTTCTGCATCTTTCATTCTTCAGAGTTCTTCCTTTGGTCTACAGCCTCGATATCTGATGGATAATCCTCCGCAAAATACGATTCCAAGGCTTTTTCTCTGTCTTCATCGTTCTCAATCTTAAGTATATTTTGGTATCTTTCAAAAACTTTAGATAGATGGGACTGGCGGATCACTTCTCTAATAGACAACCCATAGAACGACGGGGTATCTCTAATCTGATGAGGCACAGACATTGCTAACCTGCACAACACAATACATGATCATCATCATTAGAAATCGTCAGAATATTTGGGTTCATAATACAAATCCTTGTATAAGAACCAATCTTCAGATTGAAGAAAGAAAACTTACACGAAACTCACCGAAACGATGGGAATTTGGATATTCCAACTGTAGAGTAAGCAACAGTAACAACTAATACGCAACAGAAGGTGACAACGATGCTGTGACTGCGCGTAAGACGGAAACATATGCTCTGGTAAAAAGGAAAGGATGCTCCGGCAACTCGAGATGAAAGCAAAGAATCTCTGGTAGAGTGTTTAGAGCGAGAAAGGATTTTTTTGAACTATTTGTATCATACAACATAACGCTTGCTACATACGCAAACTCTGCGGAACGTTTTCCCGCGATATCGATGGAGGGCAGTTTTGTCATTTTCACGAACCGACGATTCAGTTTTCTAGAAGGAGGGCATTTATGTCCGTCCGAGGAAGAGGAACCGACGATTCAGTTTTCTAGAAGGAGGGCATTTATTTCTGTAAATTTTCAGCGATTTCTATTGTCATTTCATTCCCCATTTTAACTTCAACGATACATTACAACCACCTGCGGAACGTTTTCCCGCGATATCGATGGAGGGCAGTTTTGTCATTTTCACGAACCGACGATTCAGTTTTCTAGAAGGAGGGCATTTATGTCCGTCCGAGGAAGAGGAACCGACGATTCAGTTTTCTAGAAGGAGGGCATTTATTTCTGTAAATTTTCAGCGATTTCTATTGTCATTTCATTCCCCATTTTAACTTCAACGATACATTACAACCACAATAATCAAAAGAAAGATTGCCCAAGCTAAGAGTCTTGAGAGAGTAGAGGAGGGCCTCACCACCCACCGAATAACAAAAAATACAATGACTCAACTTCAAGTGCAGTAAGGACCCAGAGTCGAATAAATTTAGAGGCAACTCATCAGTAAGGACCCACAACAGTCAATGTGCAGGTCAGTCGATGCTTGATGAAGCAATATAGGATCTTGTGATGGATGTGCACAGAAGCAGAAATAGAAGGGAGAGAGAGCGAGAGATGGTTGATGAGCCCGAACGGGTAGCATCCTGTAAGGGCAAAAGACCATGAACACGCTGGGAGGAGCCCTCAGACCCCCCTTCTGTAAGGGTAAAAGCTCTAAATCAGACTCCATAACTCTTCAAGTTGAATGATGCTACCCACACTGAGAGGACCCCCCAGACCCTCCTCCTGTAAGGGTAAAAACTCTGAATCAGGCTCCACAACAGTAAATGTGCAGGTCAGTCGGTGCTTGATGGAGCAATGTATGATCTTCTAATGGATGTGTACAGAAGCAAAAATAGAAGGAAGGGAGAGAGAGTAAGAGGGTTGATGTTCATGACCTCCTCCAGGGGGAGATTTCTTTCTCGGATAATCCTGTAGTGCATAGACTGGATCTTAAATAATCATCTTCGGGGCACTTAAGTCTTTACAACCACTCCTTTTCAAGAACCGTCATTTTTTTTTGCACCAATGGAGGAGAGGGTACTTAAGTCTTTGCAATCGCATCAAACTCCAACGCTAATTAATGCTGACAAACATGGGGATACGAGACGCACATGCTTACTTACGTGGTGCTCTTTGGGACCCCCGATCATGAGATGTAGCTAACTGCCCTGTTCGGGGGGGGAACATATAACCTGCTTCGCACAAACTCCAATTCCTCAGATCATGTAACCACAATGACGACATATCCGTAATGATATAAAATATTTAAAACAAGAAAATCCAAGAACTAGAGGCACCTGGTTGTGTTCGATCCTGATGAGGTCATGCGCAGGTTCACAAACTTTGTTGTTGCCACACGTTGTCACTGCATACCACATGTGTATGTCACCCATGTGTATCACATGTGTGTGTCACCTATGCACACTGCTTGTGTGTAAGGAAGCCTCTCCATCACCACATGTGCATGTGCATGTAGCCTTAAATGAGAACGTTGAGAGGGAAAACGTTAGTGGAGGACCACGCCCCACCGTCGGCCACTTGAGAGAACCATGCTCAAGTGGCGTGGTTGTTTCCAACACTATAGTTGCTGGAAAAGGCTAAGGGAAAGACCACAAAAAGAGAGAAGAAGAAGACAAGAAGAAGGCAATAAAAAAGACGAGAAAGGAAGAAGAGAGAAGAGGAAAAAATATTGGTAACAAAAAAGTAAGAGACATTGAGAGGAAGAAAGGGAGAGAAGAAGAAGGTTTGGGAGAGGGAACGAGAGAGAGAGCATGAGAGTGTATGACAATGGTAGCGATGCTTCCTTATCCCGCCGTGTGAAAGAAAGAGAGGGTTTGAGAGAGCATGAGAGAGGGAGAGGGTTGGGAGAGGAAACGATAGAGAGAAAAAGGTTTGGGGAGAGAGCTTTGTTCGACGAGGGATTTGAGTAGTGCACACACGGTGGCGATGGTGTCATTGTCATCGCCCCACCAATCGAAGTTGTAACCTTGCTCCAATACCAATGTTAGGATGTTGATATTGGGATTGGTGCCCTAACAATTTTTTTAGAAATCGTGAAGGGCTTAGGCCCTCATTGATGTGATCGTGAATCCTAAGAAACTGTGAATGCTATGATCGAAGGGAGAAACATGTTTCCAATGATCAGAGGCAGTGAGTTCAATCAAGGGAGATCTTCAATCCTGATGATTGTACCTTTGAAAAATGTAAAATGAGAAGAAAGAAAAAAAATTAATCTCATAGAGGGGAGTTTCCTAAAAACATCCAAGATGCTTCATTATGGGGCTAAGTCTCCCTTATATAGTCCAAGGGCGGATCGGGTCTAATGTGGATCTGATCCAATGCAAACCAAAGCAAATATGGGTTGATCCAAGATGGATCTGATCTCAATCAACTCAAACCAAAGTAAAAAGTACAAAACCCAACCAAATACCCAACCCGGATACACACGGGCCCAAATGAGAATAAATAAATCTAATCGATCCAAACCGAAAAATAACGGGATCCAAGGCAGTCCATAACACTGGCACAAGTGGGCGTTACTTTTTTCCACCACCTACCAATATTTTATTTGTAAATCCTTTGATACCTCCTCCATCTGAGAGCTTTCACATGAGAAGCATGGACTGAAATGATCATTTGTTTCATTCACATGTAGACGAAAGGCTTTTCATAGGAATCGACACAAATTTCTAAAAAGTCAAACAATGGCTTGTTTCATTCTGATGTAAAAAAAAAATTCATAACAATGAACATAGATTTCTAAAAAAATCCTGTCATCTCAGCCTTCCCATGTTATAAGTGATGAGAAAAATTGGGGCTCACTTGTGCCAGTATGTCACTTTCCCACCATGATGATTTGATGTTCGTTACATTCATCTTGGGAAAGGATTACATCAAGATTGCCACCAGAATTGGGGCTCACTTGTGATAAGAGCAATGATGCAAGAGCAGGGTAGCATGCAATTTGGGTCTAAGAGATGCAATTTTTTTTTTTTTTGGGTTTTAACTTAAAATTGGGGTTCTAGTTAAGATTTGGATCCATCTCGGATCTATATTAGATCAAGGTTTTCTCTGTCCTGTAAATATTTATTATAGATGGTTTTTTTTTAATGGTTGATGAATGAATTTTGAGTATTTTTCTTCAATTTAAATGTTTAATTTTCATTAAATTTAAGTTTTTATAGTTTAATTTCATAGGAGTAGTTGGTAGAAGTAGAGAATTTCTCGTAATCTCGGATTTGAGGTTACATCAATCAGTATCAAAATAAGGTACAATGGTCTCATTTAGAGGTGCGCTCTTTGATTTAAGAAGCATCTTGTTGGATTCACTAGATGTTCAACTAAAAGAGCGGTGATGGATACATGTTAGAAATTTGGCATTCATGTGTGAGGTATGATCTTTCTATACATGAGGTGTTTTACAACTCCTCGATGAATTTCTTGAATGAGCAACCCCCAAGGTTGTCAACCAACTAATCCATCTGCAACACCCAATACTCCAAACATATATTAGCCCTCCAACCTTTTTTCAATAGCAAGCCACCGCCACCTTCAACTTTCACCTTTTATTCTCCACCTATTACCACTTCCGTGGATGGATTTTAAACTCTAAACCATAATCTTTCCCACCCTCTTTTCCTTGCAAATGAATCAACCAATCTCAATCCCACCAACACTTTCGTTATTCCTACGTGATTTGAAATCCATGGGGAGTGTCCCTTGACACAAGATAGAAGCTAAGAATACTTTAGCGTGGGTATGAGAGACCTTAAGGCCTTGTTTGTTTCATGTACCTTTTAGGAGAAGGTGCTGGGTTGGCAATCATGATGTAATTATACTTTTCCATCGTGAATGAAACAAACATCAAATCATCAATGTTAGAAAAGTGTCATGCATGCTGGCACAAGTACGCTCCATTTTTTTTTCACCATCTACCACCTTTTATATGTAAATCCTTTCATATCTCTCTTCTAAGAAAGCTTTAACATGGGAAGGCTGAGTTGGAAGGATTGTTTGTTGCATTCACATGTAAAGGCTTTTCATGAAAATGAACATGAATTTCTAAAAAATCAAATGATCGCTTGTTTCATTACCATATAAAAGAAAGACTAAAGGAAAAAATAGGCATGAATTTTAAAAAATAAATAAATATTCTTGTCAGGTTAGCCTTCTCACGTAAAAGCTTTTATAAGAGCATGGCACTTTTCCATGATTGTTTCATTCATAGTCATAAATGATTACATAAGAATTGTCAACTCAATACTTTCTCCATAAAAGGAAAGAGGGCAAACGGTTTTATCAAATGAAAGCCTGCTAACGTGTGGCGGTTGTTGGGGAGAATTTTCTTTGGCCTAAGCAGGGAAAAAAAAAAATCACAAGCGGATTCTAAATCAATTGTTTTGGTATTTTTGAAGTTCTTTGTTTGTAGCAGGTCCCACTCCGTTAATGACCTTCATGCGTGTTTGAAGCAATAAGTTCGTGTATTGTTCATGTGTCTGTAGCATTCACGTTAATCTGGATTGACACCCAACAGGGTTGGGTTTAGATCATAAAAAGAAAACAAGTTTGGTTTTGGATTACTTTATCTAAATCTAGACTTAGATCTGTAGAATCCATCCCCAAAACCCAAATTCTTTACAACCGTAGTACCCCCAACCAACCATGTCTTTGCCCTTTTGTTTCAGAGGAAGTACCCTTGCGTGTAGAGAAATGATTGTGCCCCATGTTTCTGATTTTTCTATAGGAAAATGCTTCTCAGAAAGGGATTCCTGTGAAAACCTTGTAGGGCAGGGGAAAACCTGCTAAAATATAGAAGCACATCGAGAGCAACTCATGAGCATGAGACAACGAGCGATTTTAAATTGCTTTGGTGGCTTGGTCTCTAAGCGGGGTGGTCAGGGGGGTCACACCCGTCATAGATGAATAAAGCGCTGATTTCAAAGTGGTGGTGGTCTGGTCTGTTTGCCGCAATGAAGGGGACCTTCCACCATATTTTTGCTCAAAGTACAGGTTCCCGACGACAGGTTCTTATTGGTGCCGTGACTGGGCTAGCCCCATCAGCCGGCGGGATAGGGTGTCATACCGCATTTGGGGAGTTCTCAATGGCCTCTTTTTGTCTTGGGTTTGGCCCATCAAGTTTACTTCTTCCTTAAAAAAGTTGTACATTGGCTTATCACATGCTATCCATATATTGAACAACCCGTAAAGGGAGCAGATAAAAGCGAACTATTGAGTGTGTTTCCTTGCGACTTACATTGTACAGTTGTGCTTAGAGTTTGTTTTGATTTTGTTGAGTCTGATGTAAGTTGCCCGGTTCAAGTGAATCAATACCCCGAAGGGGGAGGGCCCCTGCAGCACAACGGGACGAAAAACACCTCAGTCAGATCCTTCGCCATAAGGTCAACTACTTGAGGGAGGCAAAAAAATATTTGGTGCAGTGGGAGAAAACAACGAAACCAACGTGGGAGCCTGCATTCCGAATGAACAGCCGCTACCCGGCTGAAGTCAGAGCTTACCACGAAACAGATGACGCCGATGACGGTGTATGATTTGAAGGAGGAGCATGTTCCCTTGCGACTTACATTGTACAGTTGCGCTTAGAGTCTATTTTGCTTTTGTTGAGTCTGATGTAAGCTATCCGGTTAAGATGAATCAATACCCTGAAAGGGCAACCCGTATACTTGAACTGTAATAGCCTGCGAGCAAAATTGTGAATGAAGTAAATGCGTTGAGCTTTCTTTTGTTCACCCTCGTTGTGACTGCTTTTTGTGATTACAATTTCTCTTCCTCTATTCTCTTTTGCTCTCTAATTACAAGTTTTTGCAACCGGCAAACGAGCTCACAAGTAGGCTTGCGGCGATGAGAAGGGACCGTCGTGTCGCGCTGCGCTGACTCATTGAAGTAAATAGGCCCGTGACATAGCGAGCTTATGTAAAAATGTACAAGAACAGAGATATTTTTTAATAGATTTGATATTTTGGGAGGGGACCAGCGCCACCAACACTCCCTCTTGGACAAGGTGTCACATGGTATTTTGAAGGGCTCTTACCAAAAATTGATATCACAACCTATGCTTGGGCGGATTGATCCATTTATTGGAAAAACGCGACTAATCGGCAATCTAATAGATAACTCATGATGATATGATCATTAATCGACAAATACAAATTAAAATTTTAAAGTGTAGATTATAGTTATTTATAACATTGTTTTTTTTGTTAAAATCATAAGAAACGATGCAGGTAGAAGATGAACATGATGTGATGTCTAAAGCCATTTTCGTTTTTGTTAGAATAGGTCTAGAACTTAAAAAATATACCACAAGTGGATACTCGTATGTGTTTTTGAAGATCAAGGACATTCAAATTTCTTTACTTATAAAGAAATAAAACAAAAATATCACTTTAAGTGCAAGTTGTTAAATATTATCATTAAACATTGATAAGTAATTATTCGAAATAAATGGCCAATTTTAAAAGAAAAATATTCAAGTAAATTTAAAAAGTCAATTATGATTGAAAAAAGGAAAAAACTGCATAAATGCCAAGCGTATTTGTTAAAAAAGTTCATGCGAGTTGAAATTACAACATCCACTAAACCGCTTTTTTTTTTTTGAAAACGACATGTTTCCAACAAAGAAGGGGCTCTCGTTTTGACTCCTTAGGTTATTAGTCAAATGAGGGACTCTGTTCCCGGTGGCTCCCCAATTTTTTCTCCGTTGTTTGGTCACAAGGAGAAGGAAGAAACCTGTATTTAGCAATCTGACGGAGACCTAGGGTTTCGGGGTTTTAGGCAAAGAAAGCGTCTCAAGTTCATTCCTTTCAGGTACGCCCTTTCGCATCTGTTCTTTTTCATCGATCGATTCCTTCCGTCCGCTTGCCTCCTCTCGATTCGTTCTGTCCTCGCTCTGATTCATCGTCTCGGATTCTGGGGATTTTTCCTTTTCTCGAGGTGTAAATTTGATTCTTTCTTCTTAAGGTATTTGGATGCACGGGTGTTTGTGTGTGTGTGGATGGGTATAGACTGAGCTATGAAACATTGGCCGTCATCGTGGGGTTGAGATTCTCTTCGTTTTCGTTGAAGATTATTGAGGGTTTTCTGGTTTTTGGGTTAGGTTTTTCTGTAAAGGAGAAAGATGCCATTTTCGGGTTGCCCCTTGAGGCTGAGGATTGCTCTCCGATCGGCTGCCAGTGATCGGGGGATTCAGAATTCGTTAGGGTTATTCGGCCGGAGAGGGGGCTTGTTGTCTGTGAACTCGGAGTTGTCTCGGTCTCCCCTGTTTTCGACTCTTGTGGGATCTGAGGCAAGGTTCGCTTCTGCAGGGTTACGCAGCCTTCCCGTTGGCAATCTGTTGGGCACATCTTTTAGAATTGTGATTGGTCGATCGAGGACGATCTCAGTCACCCGCGCTGTTTCGATTCCTTCAGCGTATGGTCCTTCTTGTGAAACTTGGTCTTATTACGCAGACCGCCTCTCGGCCGAGTCTGGTAGTCTCAGTTCCACAGGCACAAGCCCGAATCAGGAGGGGCTCATGGCTTCAATTGGTTCCGTTTTGACTGGGGTTGAATCGCCTCCGATGTCTGTCTGCCGATTGGGTCCGAGAAACAACCATGGACTATCATCAGTTTGCAGATTGGATGCAGTCAATTCACTTGTGGTTCCTTATGGAGGCCCGAAGTTTAATTATCACGGGAAAGTTTGCGGGAGTCTGAGAAGCCGAGAACCGTCTGGAAGGAATATGTTGTACCATTCTATGTTATTCCATATCTCTGGGTCTGGGAGTGCATTGAATCCGTCCTCAAGTCCAGAGAAGCAGACGTTTCATTCCTTAAGCTCCGCATCATATTCTGTTGGGGCAGCGCCAGATATGTCGTTTGATGGGGTCGTGCGCGAGGATCGGGTTGATAACTCTGCTGCTTCTCCTGACCAGTATGTATTTGTTTCCCTCTTGTGACTGATTCCTTTTCACTTTTACGAAATATCTTTGGTGTGTGGGCTGAGAATCAGGCTGACTCTCAATACCTGAGCTCTTCCTTTTAAGAGTGAATTGGGTAGTCCAATACTTTGGTGTAATGCCCCACCCTGGCTAATTCTTTCTGGCTTTTCCAACCTATCTGTTTCATTGGGCGTGTTTTGCATGTTTTGATGCCAACGTAACTGAAATAACATCACTCGTCTCCTTTTAAAAACACGTGAAGATCCAGTAAGTTTGAGGAAAAACTCAAGAAGGTAACACCAACACAATCATATATTTGAACTTCTTGTCAGAAATGGAAAAAAATTTGCAGAAAATGATGTTGAGCCCTGTGATTGACATTTAATCCCACTCAGTTTTTTCTTCTAGATTGTTGCTTATTGATGAGTAGGGATTCACACAAGCCTAGCGGAACTCAAGCTTGGTTTATTTGAGCTCAAGTCGGTTCAGGCCAGCCAGGTTCATGCTTCAAGGCTCAGTCAAGGTCATGAGAGCTTTAGCTCCGCTCAGTTCAGATTGGGTTATACAAAGTAAATCTTTTTGAGGATTCAAACCCACCACCTCTCACACAAACACAACATCCCAACCATTATGAAAACACTGCCATTTTGTTAGGTTCATATAATGTGCTCAAGGAATGTGCTTGGCTTGGCTCATTTAAGCAAACAAGCCTCAGGCTAGGCTAGGTTTGGGCTTCGCTTGCTTATATAAATGTATGAGTCTTAATGAGCTGACCTTGAGCATTCCGCCAACAGCTTGGTTCATTGTGCAGCCCTATTAATGATTAAGTTTTGTCCAGTAAAATTGTTGCTTCTTGGGATGAGTGTTTGAGTGACTAAGTAGCTTTGGTAATTGTCTATATTGAACAGGTCAAAATTGGATATACATTTAACCTTTTTTTTAAATACATGTTCAGTTTCCCTTTAGATCATAACGATTAAATCCTGTTGTTTGGATTGTTCTGTTTATTTTTCCCATTCTATTCTTCCGCACAAAATTCATTCTCCCATTATTCTCCAAACTAGATGGCAGCCTGCTTTCACCAACTACCAGAAATGTGTGTTTATAACAAATGGATAAACATATTGTTTTACATCTAATATGAAAAACAGTAATCTATAACAAATTCATGAATAAACCTGTTTTACAGAATTTGTGGCCTGTGGGCTTCTTGTTTTGATTAACTAGGAGTTCCAATTCTTGAAAGTTAAAAGGATTCCAGAAATAGCTTAAAATTTATCAAGAAGCTCAAAAGTTGTGAAGTTTTCCTGGTACATCTTGCTAACCTAGTTAGAATAACCAAATGACCATGCTAATGTAGATAGGATAATTGATTCACTTTCCCTTACTTCTAATAAGTAAACGTTGCCAATAATTGTCCTTCATGTTTAATCACTAGTGATCAAAGAAAAGCACTGTAAAGAAGAAACTGTTCTATTCCGTGAAATACTCTCCCCTCTATATACTTTCTTACAATTGTCTATGTGAAATTGTTGTCCTAGTTGCTTTGGGTATTGTAGATGATTGTGCTCCTAGTGGCTATAAAGAAACCTCAACTTTTAGTGAAGCTTAAGAGGAGAAACATTTAATTCTCTATCAAGGGCCTCAATTCATAGATTCTATATGCTTGAGATATGGATACCTTGGTTGGAGCACACTTATGCGAAATTCAGTGTTTGATTATCTTTGTACCTTGTGGATGAAGAAGTTGAAGATTGGGAGAACCTCATGAAAGCATTGGAAAGTGTTGGTATTGATGTCTTAATGGTAGATGATGTCACTTGGAATAGGAGCGGAAATGGAAAATTCATAACGAAATCTTGTTATGATCCTTCTTCTTACCTTTTGCATCTCCTTTTCTCAACAAATGGATTTGGAAACATAAACCTAGCCCTAGAGGCATGACCATTGAATGTCTTGTTGGTTGTTGCATATTATAAGCTTCATTCCATTGGAATTCTCCAAACTCGAGGTGGTCATCTGCTTAGGAGCTATGTCACATAAGTGCGGGTGTGGGTGCGGCGATGCGACACTTCAAAAAAACTTGGGTGCGGGGAGGGTATATATATAAATATAAATATAAATATAAATATAAATATATATTAACAATTTTAAGTTAGCATTATTAATTAAATAAAAATAATTATCATATCATCAATTCATCATGCATAAACTCATGCAATAATTCAAATTAACTGCGAAGTACAAGTCAAGTCGAGCAGATTGCATATCAATCAAACAAGTCAAGCAGAAAATAAGCAAACAAGTCAAGCAGAAAAGCAAATTATACTAACAGAAGAAACAAACAATGCATGATTGCATACCAAAAGTATATCATACACAATGTATATGATGATGAGGTAATGATCTTAATAATTTTTTTCTTATTCATCAATTTCATCATAAGAAGGAAGAGTAGGTTCGGTTTTGCCAAACCTAGGCTTAGGCTAGGTTCGGTTTTGCCAAACCCAACAAGCCAGGGTTTGGTTCTTCTGAACCCCGGTGTGGGTTCACCAGAGCCGAACCCAACAACCTTGGGTTCAGGTTCTGTAGAATCTAAGCATGGGTTCAGTAGAGCCGAACCCAACAACCCTGGGTTTGGTTTTGTTGAACCTAGGAGCCCAACCTAGTAGGCCGGGGTTCAACAGAGTCGAACCCAACCTTGGGTTTGGCCCTTGCAGCAATAAAGGGAGGAAGAGGAAGGGGGAGAAGGAAGAAGAAAAGAGAGGAGGAGGTAGTGGAGGGAGGAAGAGAAGGAAGAAGAGAGGAGAGAGAGGCTTACCGATGTCGCTATTGTCAGAAGAGGAGGAGAATGTCGTCGCTGCCATAGGAAGAGGATGTTAAAATATATGTATAATACCTGATAGGGGTATTTTTGTCATTTCACATAGTTGTTTCTAGAAACAACTATTGTAATAAATAGTTTAGATTTTATTCTTTTATTTTTTATTTTTAGTTTGGGGGTCCCACACTATGGTTGTTGAGACCCCCCCAATGGCCCCCTTTTTCCCTACTTTTTGTGTATATAGAGGGGTGTTTCCCCATTGTATTCTTTAAACTTTTGAGCTCCCATTCAATAAAGTTTTTTTTTCTTTTTTATGTGTAGCCTTTAAAGGCCTCTTGTATTGTCCCTTAGTGGACTTCTTTTCTATTTCTCTCTTGTGACTCTATTCTTGTCCATTATTCGACCTTGTGAATGCATTAAGCATTCATGTATTACATTTCCACATACTTCATTACATGGTATAAGAGTCATACGGTTCTTGGAGTTGAAGTCATGACAACGCTCTCCCTCTTCCTTCTCATACTCTATCCGTGCAATGGAATCCAAAATTGATCTCTCCTTCAAACTCAATGGCAAGAATTACATGATGTGGGCATCCGCAATGTAGAATAATCTCAAAGGAAAAAAACTTTGGGATTATGTAATGGGTTCTATTCTGTTACCTCAACTAAAGCTCACCAAAATAGGAGGTCAAAAAAAAGTTCTTGAGGGAGATGCTTGCTTCAAGGCCATTGAAGAAAATCAAAGAAAGGTGGAAGATTGGGAGAGCAATCATGCAAAAATTCTTACATGGTTCATGAATAACGTTGAATTCATGATATGTGCTAATATAGCTCAATTTCGTAGAGCCAATAAGGCTTGGTTCTTTATAAAGGGTATGTATACCCAAAAATATCTTGCAAGAGCTTATTTTTTGCAAGAAAAAGTAAGAACCACCAAACAAGGTGATTTGAGCATTCGAGATTATTATAGTGCTTTAAATCCTCTATGGGATGAATTAGCACTGATAGAGCCTAAGTGGGTAGCCATTGAGGATGTGGAACTTAGGCAAAAACAAATGAAAAAAAAAATTCTTTCAATTTTTATTTGGGCTTCGTCTCGAATTTGAGCAAGTAAGATCCTCCCTCCTACATTGATCCACTCTTCCTCCGTTGGAAGATGCTATTGCCGAAATTACTCAAGAAGAAACTCGGCTTGGCATGAGTAAGAGTGTTGATGAGGTCTTAGCCGTGTCTAAACCTGGCAACAATGTTAAAGTATATAAACCCCCACACTTTGGGAGGCAAGGTAACTATACCAACAATAATAACTATGGTAGAGGTAGAAAGATGATTGTTTGTCATTATTGCTATGAGTCGGGTCATATTAAACCTGCTTGCCCCAAATTAAATGGAACTTTCAAGCCAAAGGTTGCTTCTGTTGAAGAATCAACCACCAAAAAGGAAGATGAAGGCAAGAATGAAGATCTTAAAGAAATACTTGAACAAATTTTCATGGCTCTTCAATAAATTCTCAAAGCTACCTCCTCTACATCGGGTGTCGCCATCGCCTTCACATCACCACCCGATACGTATTCTTGTATTTTAGATTCCAGAGCATCTTTTTATATGATTCCCCATGAAAATGCTTTAACCAATGTAATGTACCAATTCAAAACATCTTGTGTCTCTACGGTCGATGGAACTTTTTTAAAAATAAAGAGTATAGGAACACTAGCTCCCAAAAATTCTCAAAACTTTTTTGTTCCAAAAGTTAGAGTTCCAAAATTAAACCTAAACCTTTTTTTGGTCTCCCAAATTGCCGACCATGGATGTGAAATATCTATCTCATCTAATGGTTGCTTTGTACAGGATCTCCGATCCGGGAAGCGGATTGAGCAAGGCCATAGGATGGGAGACCTTTACTTCATGGATCATTTGACTCTTCCTTCAAACTCTTTTTGTACTTATGTCCAAGACAAAAATATTGAAACTTGGAATAAAAGACTTGAACATCCAAGCTACTAAAAAATGTATCTTTTTCCTTTTGGGAACAAATTTTGTAAAGAAAAATGTATGAATTGCAAAGATTGTATTTTTTGAAAAATGAAGTCTATTCCGTTTCCAACTAGAATATTTATTTTAACACGACCTTTTGAATTGGTGCACTCGGACGTGTGAGGTCCATATCTGATTATGTCTAAGGGTGGTTATTTGTATTATGTAACATTCATCGATGACTTTACTAGATATGTGTGGATTTATTTTCTTAATTTTAAATCCAAAATTTTCTTTTTTTTTAAAGAATTTTGCATAAAAATTAAATATCAATTTTAAGGTAATATATCTATTCTTAGATCTGATTCGGGTGGTGAATATCTATCCAATGATTTTCAAAATTATATAAAACAAAATGGAATTTGTCATCAAAGATCGTGTCCTAGAACACCTCAACAAAACAGGTTAGCGGAAAGAAAACATAGGCATATTATAGAAACCACTAAAACATTACTTATTTCTAAAAATATCCCTAAAAATTTTTGGGCCGAAGCCATTTTAACTTCCACTTATTTAATAAATCGTATGCCATTATCCAATTTGAAAAATATCTCTCCTTATGAAAAACTTCTCAACATGGCACCCGACATCAATTGCCTGCGTATTTTCGGTTGCAAATGCTTTGTACTTTTACATAAAAGAGCTAAGTTAATGTGTTTTTCTTGGATACAGTGAAAATAAAAAAGGATATAGATGCTTTGATTTAAAAAACAACAAACTTTATGTTTCTAAAGATGTGACCTTCTTAGAAGACGAAAATGGTTTTTAAAATCTTGATAGGAAAGATAAAATTGACTATATGTTTTTGTATGATCTTTCTCCTACGGAAGATATGCATACTAATAATGATTCATTGAATCATTTTGAACTAATAAATGATACACGTTATGAAAACTCTAATATTGAAGCATCACCAAATAGTGATGACATCATTGATAAAAACCTTCAGGTTTATACCCAGCGTGAGCGCAATAAACCTATTAGTACCTTAGAAAAGTTCTCTCAAAATAATGAATCTCTAGAAGAAACCTCTCTTAGACGATCTACTAGAGAATTCATTCCACCAAATAGGTTTGTATTATATGAAACACTAACACCTAATTACAGGGCTTGATTAATAGCTTTACACTCTCATTATGAGCCCACACATTATAATCAAGCCAAAAATATACCACATTGGATTGAAGCCATGAACATAGAATTAGATGCTCTCAAGAAAGCTAACACTTGGGAAATAGTTAAACTTCCTCCTAACAAGAAACCTATTAGATGCCGATAGGTTTTTAAAGTTAAAACTAAAAGTAATGAAACTTTAGAACGTTATAAAGCAAAATTAATAGCTAAAGGCTATTCACAAGAATATGGTATTGACTCTGAGGAAACCTTTGCACCCGTGGCTAGAATGACTAGTGTTAGGACCCTAATAGCAATAGCATCAACCAAAAAATGACCTACTTATCAATTGGATGTTAAAACTGTCTTCCTTAATGAAAACCTAAATGAAGAAGTCTATATGGATCATCCGTCGGGATTTAATATTGAACAGGGAAAAACTCTTAAACTTTTAAAACAATTATATGGTCTTATGGAGGCTCCCAAGACTTGGTATAATAGATTTAGTAATGTCATGACTAGTCTAGATTTTCGTTCATGTTATACTGACACTGCTCTCTTTGTGAAAAATGCAGGAACTAATATTATTATTCTTCTACTCTATATAGATGATATGATTATAACAGGAAATGATCAAATGGATGTTCATAATGTTAAAAATTTGTTAAAAAATAATTTTGATATGTCTGACTTAGGATTCTTGAGATATTTTTTAGGAATTGAAATTGCATTTTTTTCCCGTGAATATATACTCTCTCAAATGAAACTTGTTGTAGTTATATATACTAAGTCTGGAATTTCAGATGATAAGAAGGTGAAAACTCCTGAAGTGATCAATGTTAAATTAAGACTGGAGGATAGGACTCTTCTAGAAAATCACACACCGTACAAGCAACTCATTGAGTCTCTCACCTATCTGACCATTACCAGACTAGACATTACTCATGTTGTTCACTCTGCTAGCCAGTTTCAGCATGCTCTTACAATTGTCCACATGAGTGTTGTACTAAGAATTGTCAGATACCTCAAGAATACCATCACTAAAGGGTTATTTCTATCATCATCCTATTCAATAAATTTATTTGTTTATACTGATGTTGATTGGAGAGGAAACCCTAATTATAGAATCTCAATTATTGTTTTTTGTGTCTTTTTAGGAGATTCTCTAATTGCCTCGAGATGCAAGAAGCAACAGAAAGTCTCGTTATCTTTTATTGAAGCCGAATACCGGGCTATAACAACCACCACTATGGAACTTGATTGATTACGAAGTCTTCTCAAAGATATGGGTGTTGATATTTCTGGTCCTTCAAAGCTATGCTGCGATAACAAAAGTGCAATTTACATTGCCAGTAATCACACCTTCCATGAGCGCACCGAACATATAGAGATGAACTGTCACTATGTACGCGACGAATATCTAAAAGGAACGGTTACCCTGTCGTAGGGGTTGGCGGACTTCTTCACTAAAGCTCTTCCTGCTTTCCATTTTATTTTTCTTCTTGGCAAACTTTTGGTTATTCTCCCGTAAAGTTTGAGGGGGGTGTTAATATATATATATATATAATACCCGATAAGGGTATTTTTGTCATTTCACATAGTTGTTTTTAGAAACAACTATTGTAATAAATAGTTTAGATTTTATTCTTTTATTCTTTCTCTTTTCTTTTCTTTTTTTTTAGTGCATTTGGGGTCCCACACTATAGTTGTTGGGACCCCCCAACGATCATAAATATTACCGTTGGAGGCTCCCAACGACCACATGTGGGAGCTCCCAATGACACCCTTTTTCCCTACTTTTTTGTGTATATAGAGGGGTGTTTCCCCATTGTATTCTTTAAGCTTTTGAGCTCCCATTCAATAAAGCTTTTTTTTTGTATGTGTAGCCTTTAAAGGCCTCTTGTATTGTCCCTTAGTTGACTTCTTTTCTATTTCTCTCTTGTGACTTTGTACTTGTCCATTATTGGACCTTGTGAATGTATTAAGCATTTTGTATTACATTTCCGCATACTTTATTACAGAGGAGTGGGGGACGGGAGGCAAAGTGGGGGAGCTTTACACAATTGTGCCCTAACCCCGCCTCCCCTAAACCATGATTTTGTGTGTTTTTTTACTTAGACTGAAATGGACTCGGTCATAGTTGATCGAGTCTATTTTTGAACATTTATAGCCCTCGGGTGAGGGTTGACCGCACCCAGATAGGTTTGACCACACCCAGTGCGGCTGCTTCTTATGGTAGTTGCATCGGGTGCCACACCCGCACCCGCGTTGCATCGATATGGGTGCGACAACCCTATGAAAGAGTCTATGTGATATAGCTTAGGAGATTTGTTACTATACCTTCCAAACAAGGAAATCATAATCTGTCTCTTCACCCAATGCCACTTCTTCTATAAGGTCTTCCAGCTATCGTGGCTGAGGAAATAAGATTGCTATGCCACATCTCATTGTGTTCTTACGGTGGGTTGTGATACAAGAAGCAAAGGGAAAAATGATTGACCATTTAGCATTTGTCACTACTTGCTACTTGATGGGACACATGGAGGGAAAGAAATAACTAGATTTTTTGGTAATAACATGAGCACTATCTTGTGACTAATACATGGGATACAATTGTTTCTCTAATGTTAGGCAAACATCAATGAATGACTTAAGATGGATCTTTCTTGGATTGGTGTATGGTGTGTAGCCATGGTTTTTTTGCGTCACCAACTATGTCACATGGGTGCGGGTGCGGAGCAATTTCAAAAAAATTGGACATGGGGACACAGATATATATATAATAATAATAAGATTGCAAATTTTAAAACAAAAATAAAAAAGTAATTCTATTGAAGTAACAACACATACTTACAAAAATATAACACATAAAAGAAGCTTGTGAGTGTGATAACAACAAAACTTATTATAAATCTGCCTCATCGTCTGAATTAGAGGGAAGAACATGATCGAGGTAGTTCATGTTGAGAGTATGCAAATCATGTTCTTCCTTCAAGTAACAACAAAACTGAGGCAAGGGGGCGGAGCCCCCTGTCTAAAAACCAAACGGAGGTAGAGGGATCCTCCCCTTGCCAAAAAACAAATTGAGGCAAGGGGGCGGAGCCTCCTACCGAAAAAAGATTCGAGGCAACCCCAGGCAGCGGCCTCCGCCCCCTGCCGGAGGAAGAGGAAGAAGAACGGAAGAGGGAGGAGGGATATACCTGAGAGGAACAATGGATGGGGTCGCCGGTGGTTGGGGTCGCCGGTGGTTGGGGTCGTCGGTGGTTGGGGTCGTCGGCAACTACGGTCGTCAGGATCTGGGTCACCGACGAGCCTAAAGGGAACGAGGAGCGAGGGACGGGTGGGGGAGAGGGAGCGATCGACGGGGAGGGGTTTGCCGTCTGCCCCTCCCCCTACGTAGCCTCTTAAGGGTGGGGCTCCGACCCCGATACCGTCTTGGATTCGGGTTGGGACCCGACCCGAGTCCAAATTAATTTTAATAAATAGACAAAAATGGACTCGATCAAAGTTGACCGAGTCCAAAATGTGGACGGACTCGGCCCCAGTGTGTTGACCGAGTCTGACACTTAGTTAACCGTGTCGGCCACATGTCCGAAGTTGCACTCGTGTCGGGGCGTGTCAACGCGGGTGCGTCGACCTTTTAGCCGAGGCCGTGTGACTTAGGTCACGGAAGTGTCATCCATATGCTTGTTCCTCCTTTTACTATGCTCTAAACAATTTTCTATCTCAAAGTAACACCATGTCACTTCCTTTGGAGGCTAAAAAAGAAAAATGGTTTCCTAAAATGTCTTAAAAAATCACTTGGAAGACTATACAAAATTCTGGGCTTTGTACATATCATAGTCACAAGTATCAGTATTGGCTATATCTCGGAGGTATAATATCGGGATATTATCGCTTTTCTAATAAATCTTGAGATTTCAAAAATGAAAAAATAAAAAAAAAGAAAAAAATAAGAAAAAATAAATAGAAGGCAAATGAGTCATAATATGACCTAAATTCCTCTTTCTTCTTTCCTTCATTCTTTTCTTTCTTCCTTCCCTTCCTCTTGCTTCCTCTTTCTTCTTTTTTTCCTTCTTTCCTTTCTTCCTTCCTTCCTTCCCTTCTTCTTTCTCTTCTTTCTTTCTTTCCCTGTTCACTCGAGGAGACGAAGCAGGCTGAAACTCGAGGAGATGAAGCAAGCTGGAACTCAAGGAGACGAAGCAACTTCTTTTTCTTTCTTTCTTTCTTTCTCTTTCTTTTTTAAAAGGTGACACGTAAGTACGGAACCCTCACAAAAGTCAAAAAGGTATAAACTTTATACCCAAACTAACCTATTAGGAAACTTAGGAAAGACATATGTATCCCCTTTTTTAAAAAAAATCCTAAAATACCCTTATACCAACAGTTTTAAAAAAACACCATTGTTGTGCTGCAATCACGATAATATCACAATATATATAAATTCCTGATATTTTGAAAATATCCTGATATTTTGAAAATATCGTGATATTTTACCGTTAATATCATTTTGCCATTGTACCACATTAATATCAGGACATTTTCAAAATATCAGTGATATCTATGACTATGGTACATATTAGGGATTCCCAATCTTTTGACACTCAAACAAGAAGAAAAGGGTCTCCTAAAATTTCTTCATATAGTATAGGAATTTAAAAGGATACACAAAATTCTTGGTTAAATACTTTCTACGAATTCCCGATCTTTAGTTTTTGCTGTTGGAGGTTATATCTATGTAAATCAAGAGTGTACCACCATAACCTATATAAGCGTTAATATTTTCCATATTTTCAATTTATTCTTCATGCAAAATCATGAAAATATGATTCCATATCAAATTGTCAAGTTGCTTGTATATTTAGATTACATTAATAAAATTAACCTCAAAAAAGTATGTTCTGATTTGAAAGCAAAAGAGAAAGTCTAAATATATTTTTGTAGATTTATGTTGTACATTGTATCGAGTGTCACTAAGTGTTGGACATAGATACGGGTAGTTAGTAGAAGTTTTCAAGTAAGATAATGTATCTTTAAGAGTCCATTAAAATTTGGCGGGTGGTGAGTTCTTAAGAAATAAATTGGATATATTGTTATAGGGAAAAAATATAGGGTAATGCTTAAATGACCAACAAACTTTTGATCCTAATTTATAGATCCATAAGCCTTCTCTTATTCGTTAAATACCCTCAAACTTTTAGTCTGGACTAAACAAATAACTCTGAGTCTATGTAACACGAACACTCCATTTGGGGTACCGTACTCGTGTTGACACGGGTACCACCACCGGACGCAGTGCGGGTATGCCATGGATCGGGTCCTGCACTGTGTTGGGTCGGGTCCAAAAAAACCCAACTTGTGTGTTTTTTTTAAAGAGCCCCCCCAACTCCCTTTCTCTCTCGACCCTCTCTGCTCTAAACCCCAACTCCCCCTCTCTCTCTCGGCTCTCTCTACCTTAACCTCTCTCTCTCTCTCTCAGCCCCTCGCAGTGTCACCCTCTCTGTGCAGCTCAGGTACTCTTCTCATCTCTGTCTCCCTCTCTACTCGCGTCTCCCATCTTTGTCTCCCTCTCTAAACCATATTCCTATCAACGGATTATCCCTCATGTAGAGAGGGGTTACTGTAGATGATATTCTAGACAATAATCATCTATTGTAGTTGTAGCTTTACTTGTTATCGAATTTTGATTCTTTGAATAAAAGTTGTTAGCTTTATTTGGTTGTTAAATGTTAATTGCAGTGTTATTAAAAGCGCGTCTCAAGGCACAAAAAGTGTGCCTCACCTCAAGGCGAGGGGTTTTGTGCCTTGAGGCGCAGGCATAAGGCTCAAAAGCCTTGAGGCGCACGCCTCATACGCCTTGAGTCGTACGCCTCAGGGCGAGGCGCGCCTCAAGGTGAAGGGTACACGCAAAGTTTTTTTTTTTCCTTTTGGCTGATTCTTTGTTAGGCATCTGCACACACCAAAATGTGTTTTTTCATTAGTCTAGTGACTCCAGTTGGTAGAAGCCTTAAGTACTTTAAGTGAAGGGATGTGGTCCTTATCGACTCAGATCCTCTGCATGGACCATTGTTGATGACAACAACCTGCTTACTATTCAGAAAATGACAAGAATAAAAAAAGTTATCATGATCATCCCTCTGCAAGCACTTCAATTGGGACTTGCAAATCTATCATCATCTAAACATATTAACTCCTGATCTGCAACCTTAAAAAGGCCTAAGAGAGCTAGAAACAGCCAAATCTGATACGATTTGAAAATGCACTAACAATATAAACATTAATGCAAATAAAATATTAAAATATTATTTACTTATACTATACTGGATTTTTGCATGTACCCTCTTATTAATCTTGTCTAGGGGTGTCAACGGGTCGGGTTTGGTTCGAACCCAGGATGAACCAGACTTGGACCAAATTTTCGGGTATGGCATCGGGTTCGGACCCAGGTCTAATCGGTCCACCATAAGAAAAACCATACCCAGACCCGATAAGAACTACGTGAACCAAACCAAGTAAATGTTAGGAAAACCGCGAGCAAGAAACAACCGAGACCCCCCTGAGAAAAAAATTTGTTCTGGGGGCCGCTGCCCCCCAGCGGCCCCCCTGGACCGCTGACCGCGCAGTGGGACTCGCACTGGGGGGAGCCTCCGGACCCCCCTTCCTGTAAGGGGCAAAAACTCTGAATCAGGCTCCACAACTCATCAATAAAACCATATTTTCTATCATTTTTACATTGAAAAATTATGGGTCTTAATTAGAACTCGGGTCGGGTCTGGTATAAAATTTCACAAACTATACCTAGGTCCATGTATTAATCGGACCTTCGGGTCCGTACCCGAGTATTAATTGGGCCTTCTTATTTATCACCATACCCAAACCCCCTATAGGGTTTGGTTTGGGATTGGGTATCCAGATCCAGGCAAAGAAATCAGACCCATTTGGGTCAATTTACCAATAGTGGTAGGTTATTAATTGAAGAGAATTTTGGTTTCTAATGTTTGAAAAAAAACATAAATAAGAAGATCTCATGTTGTGAGAGAATTTTGATTTCTTAGATACTTATGTAGATCAAGTTGTTGCATTAATGTTACTTTTACATGTTAAACTCATATTTTTTCAGTATTTATTTGAGATTTTTTATTTTTTGTTGGTTGTTGCTTCATCAATAAAGTATTTTTTATTTATTTATAATTTTAGATATTTTTTATATTTTTTTTAAGTTTTCAAATTTTTTTTTGAGGCTTACGCTTTACTCCTCGCCTCAGATTTTGGTGGAGCGCCTCGCTACGCCTCAATGCTTTTCACAACACTGGTTAATTGTTTAAATGTTAAATTAATTTATGTTGTTTTGTTGGAATAATAGATTTTGATTGTTGGAATTTATTATATATATATATATATATCGCCGTGTCCCCGTACACACATTTTTTGGAATTGCTGTGTCGTATCTGCACCCATACCTACACCCGTACCCGAACCCATGTGACTTAGCTTTGAGTTGACTCCCATTAAACTTATATGTTGAAATGACCAATTTACTTTACAAAATTATTCCAAAGTGCAGTTTATTTCCAACCTTTTAACTCATCCTTATCTTGACTTTTTGTCTTAAGCAAGAAAACTGATTGATAAATAAAGACTTTGTTTTGCTCTAGTAATTTTTTCCTCTTGAAAATAATTCATATATTTTATAGGTAAAAAAATAAACTTATACTGAATGTAAGGAAAAACATTTTGATGCAATTCTGCAGGGTAACATGTTTTTGGCTGCATAATCAAACATTAACCCAAGATTAAACCAATGGCTGAAAAGGAATGGGCATTTGCTTAAAAGTGACAAGTTGCGGATATTTGAAAAATGGGAAGACTTTGGTGGATACATTAATTAGGACCAAAAGTTTGGTGGGCATTTGAAAATTATCCAGAAATGAAATGCCAACTTGAAACATTTGCAATAATGATGTTTAATGTTTTTCCCTAAAAAAATGATGTTTAATGTTTCAGTTGCATCTATTTTTATATGACACATGGACTGTAGTTCACACCCATTCTTGGAGTTACCTTTACAAGTACCTTAATGAATAATTTGGTGACCTTAATGAAATGTCAACTTGAAACATTTGCAATAATGATGTTTAATGTTTTTCCCTAAAAAAATGATGTTTAATGTTTCAGTTGCATCTGTTTTTATATGACACATGGACTGTAGTTCACACCCATTCTTGGAGTTACCCTTACAAGTACCTTAATGGATCATATACTAGTTAAGACACAATTGCCTTATATTTGAGTATAGGTGAAATCACCTTTTAGTAGTTACCAAAGGACGTATAGGTTTAATTATCGATAAAAGTGAAGAAATGTAAATGATAAAGGGTAAGATGGTCTTGTAATACTGATCATCTATATTTATGGTGAAAAGTTAAATATGCTGCTGTTAAAAAAAAGATCAAGTACCTTAATGAATAATTTGGTGACCTTAATGAAATGCCAACTTGAAACATTTGCAATAATGATGTTTAATATTTTTCCCTAAAAAAATGATGTTTAATGTTTCAGTTGCATCTATTTTTATATGACACATGGACTGTAGTTCACACCCATTCTTGGAGTTACCCTTACAAGTACCTTAATGGATCATATACTAGTTAAGACACAATTGCCTTATATTTGAGTATAGGCAGGGGCGTAGCTAGGGGGGGGCAGGACTGGGCTGTAGCCCAGTCCTGCCTCCCCAAACAGTTATTTTTTTTTTTTTTTAAAAGCCCAGTCCTAGCCCTGCCCTGATTCCATATGAAATAGATTTTTATCCATTTTTTATCCCAGCCCAGCCCTTACTGCAGCAAATAGTTTGATTTGTCCTATCACACATAATTTTTTTTTTCTACACCCCTGTTTGCCCCCCCCCCCCTCACATGAATCCTAGCTACGCCCCTGAGTATAGGTGAAATCACCTTTTAGTAGTTACCAAAGGGCGTATAGGTTTAATTATCGATAAAAGTGAAGAAATGTAAATGATAAAGGGTAAGATGGTCTTGTAATACTGATCATCTATATTTATGGTGAAAAGTTAAATATGCTGCTGTTAAAAAAAAGATCAACAAGTACCTTAATGAATAATTTGGTGACCTTAATGAAATGCCAACTTGAAACATTTGCAATAATGATGTTTAATGTTTTTCCCTAAAAAAAATGATGTTTAATGTTTCAGTTGCATCTATTTTTATATGACACATGGACTGTAGTTCACACCCATTCTTGGAGTTACCCTTACAAGTACCTTAATGGATCATATACTAGTTAAGACACAATTGCCTTATATTTGAGTATAGGTGAAATCACCTTTTAGTAGTTACCAAAGGGCGTATAGGTTTAATTATCGATAAAAGTGAAGAAATGTAAATGATAAAGGGTAAAATGGTCTTGTAATACTGATCATCTATATTTATGGTGAAAAGTTAAATATGCTGCTGTTAAAAAAAAGATCAACAAGATATCTTGTTTAGCTTACTAAGTAGGCATAATGGTGTAGGGAGGGAGAAGGTGGGTGCATGAACAATTTGCATTACACAATAGGGCCTCTTTTTTGGTTGATTAACCCCATACTTGCATGACATTGCACACTTCGGATGCTCATATATGTTGTGATTCTTTTGGAAACCTTGTATACGGGATTGGAACTTGTGAAATATCCCTAAAACTTTTACTTCTGTTGTTACCAATAGTGAGAACTTGCAAGCTTGCAGCTTCCCAGAGTTTTGTTATATCATGCAGTAGCTGCAAAAAGTTGCATGCATATGGTTTTATAGAGACTCTTGTTGGTTTGTGTTCAAATTGTTGTGAGCTGTGATTTCCCAGCCATGATGAAGATTGTCAAAAGATGGGAAGTCATTATTCTTTTTTGGCTACAGTTGAAAATCTGTATTGCTAATCATAAATTTTGCGGTCTGGATTAGTCATCTTGAAAACTTGTTCTTGAAACTGAGATTGTGTTTGTTTCTGGTTTCATTCTTTATATGTTTCTGTGCTTTGTATTTTGGGTGATTATTTGTGCACACAAGTTGGTGAAAAACAGCTGTAGCTACTCGCGGAAGCTGTGGCCCAGATATTCATAGGTAGCTCACATTGTCGAGGGAAGATTAGGGCTATAATAAGTTGAGTTGAGCTGAGTTTTGGCTGTCCGAGCTTGACTTGTTACAGACAACTGTCCTTTGAGCCAAATCGGTACTATTTCTTCCTGACATTGAATGTTTAAAACGGTGGGAAACTGAAATCATGACCTTGTGGAATAAGCGCTGAACATCAGACCAACTGTGCTGCACGGTGTTTGTTGGTATACTCTATCTATGTCTTTATGAGCTTATAGCATATATCGTTAGAAGAGATCAGCCAAACTGAGTGGACAAGTTGAGCATGTTGTATGTCTAATCTCATTCAATCCTACCACAAGCAGACATGTTTTTTATTTTATACACGCTACCTTAATGTGTATTTATGAACTTTTTTATAACATTTATCATGAGTCAGGCTTAACCGAGCTGAACACAGGGTTAGTTAAGCTTGGGACATTTGTATATCTGAGCTTGGGAAACAGTTTATAGATCTGTTTTTCCAAGCCTTAAGCAAGTTTTCCACAATTGGAACCTGAGTAGCTCACAAGCTGCTTGGCTTGTTTGCCACTTTTTCCAGAATATCATTAATTTGTCCATTTCAATGCTTTAAGAATGAGAAGATTGAGTGCTGAGAGTTTGGCGGACCGGTCCTATTTGATGATTATCCATGTTTGAGACTGAAAATGTATGTCTGCTTTCTTAATGGCCGTAATCAGCTGCTTTTCCACTTTCAACCTTATCCCGTCTTTTCAGGAAGATTTTAGGTGATAGAACTTTGAAGCTTCTGTCAGGATCGTGTTACCTTCCACACCCAGCCAAGGAAGAAACTGGTGGAGAGGATGCACACTTCATATGTGTTGATGAGCAAGCTATTGGCATTGCTGATGGTGTTGGTGGTTGGGCTGATCTAGGCATTGATGCTGGCCAATATGCCAGGGAATTAATGTCACATTCTGTATCAGCAATCCAGGAGGAACCCAAGGGTGCAATTGATCCAGAAAGGGTGCTACAGAAAGCTTACTCAAGCACCAAAGCTAGAGGGTCCTCGACAGCTTGCATTATAGCTCTCACAGAACAGGTTTATTTTTGTGGTTCTAGTGACAGGTGGCCGCTGCCTATTTCTCAAGAGATGTTTATAGCACTGGGTCTCCTGTTATTTTTTAGCTCAGTTTTTTTTGCCATGATGCCTAGATATTTCCTTGGATTGTATTTCTTCAATTTTATCTGAATCAAGATCTTGAATGCAGGGCATACATGCCGTGAATCTCGGTGATAGTGGATTTATTGTTGTCAGAGATGGGTGTACAATCTTCCGTTCACCTGTTCAGCAGCATGATTTCAATTTCACATATCAGCTTGAGAATGGGAATGGTGGTGACCTTCCAAGTTCTGCTCAGGTGTGTTAATTGCTTCTATGCTTGCTTTCTTTATCTTGTTGGTTTTGCTTTACCCATTTTATCTATTTGTTTTTATTACGTGAATGTGTACAATTCTGACGATTTGACATGGAATTGAATAGGTATTCACTCTTCCAGTTGCGCCTGGGGATGTCGTGATCGCTGGCACGGATGGGCTGTTTGATAACTTGTACAACAATGAGGTGACTGCGGTAGTTGTTCATGCGATTAGAGCCGGGTTAGGACCTCAGGTGACTGCGCAGAAGATAGCCGCACTTGCAAGGCAGCGAGCACTGGATCAGAACCGACAAACCCCATTTTCAACGACTGCTCAGGATGCTGGATATCGGTATTATGGAGGGAAACCGGATGACATTACTGTTGTTGTTTCTTACATAACAAGCTCAAGTACATAAAAGGGTGCCTTCTCCCATGTACAGTTCTCTGAGTTAGACTGGAAATTGGGGTGAAAATTCCGCAGGGTCTTGGTGGCGGTGGTGGTCGATCCGATCCACCTAGAGTATTACTTCATGCTTTTAGTTGAAAGTCTCTTGGCATCGTAAAAAGAAAGCTATCTTTAATTATAGCTTTGAGACTTTGGAAACTCCCCTTTTGCATTGTAAAGCTGTTTCCTGAGCAAGAGAACTCTCTCTCTCTCTCTCTCGTGGTAGATGTTACTAATTTCTTATGGGTGTGAGTGATTGTTGAAATGGAGAATGAAAGGATAAGAGCGAAATGGTCCAAATGTTTGTCTCGTATACCGAGCCAATTCTATATACTTTTGTCATCATTAGCAGGAAAAGTTCTGAAACGGTAGTATGGTCATTATCAAACAAAAATGATTAATGAAAATAACTTGACGAAGACGAAGGGTAGCTAAATGAAGTTGGCAGTGATGGGCCTGGTGGGAAACCAAGACGTCACAGCTGGACTGAATGATACTGCGCCTTGCCTCCGTTTTCCAAAAAGACGGAGAGCATTTCCTTCCGAGTGGTATCAGAATCAGAATCAGATCCAATGTAGTAGAGATGAATCCAGATCCGAACTTCAGGTTTGAACCTTCAGATCCTCTTCAGTCATGGTTCCCAGCCCCGATCTTACTAGTTTTCCCCTTTAGCCCTTAGGATCCTAAGTTGAGCGCGGTGGTCCTTGTACGCCGAATCATTACCATTGCCAGTATAACTGAACAGGTTGGCAGATGTACGGACCCATTACTATATCCACGTGTGAAGGCAAAAGGATGCCACTAATTGCTCTTATTCTAACAAAGAGATGAATAAAAAGCAAGAGTGAATTACAACCGTTCAAGTTGTTACCAATCATTTACAGAAACGGCCAATCTTTTTTGGTTATTGCCAAAGACAAAGACGTGGGTGTCCCTCACTTTTGTCACCATTAGGTATCTTGGCTGTCCTAAAAAAATTATGACAAACACAACTAAAAATATGATAAATCTAACTAGTTGGTTTTTTTTCTTGCCGAAAAATTAAGCACTTTGGTCAAACCACTTGTACAAGTTTTCGCTTAAAAAAATTCAAGCGTTGAAAGGTCATGTAAGTTATCATCTAAAAAAATCAAACAAAATCAGGCGTCATCTACCTCTGATTTGTCCCAAAGACACACTTAGTGTCTGTCTCCCATTGACTAATCAGATGAAATGGTTAAAATGCCCTATATGCATGTTTCTTTTTAACACAAGATCATGAGATCAGTTATTTGGTTTTAAAATAAAAAGAGAGGTTTTATACTTTTAAGTGGCTATTTCAAATGCATTAAAGAAAAGCAAGCAATTGAATGTAATAGTGAAAAAGTTGAACATGGTCCGGTAAGTCGACCAAAGTTGGTGGCCTTTTTTAACTTAACTTTGAAAATAACCAAGAATCATTTTTTCTAATTGATTCTTGGCTATGTGGATTCCTTAGCTGCGGCACTGAGAGCAGAAAAACTTGAAAGGAGTGAGATTTTTTTTTCAGAAAAATAGAAAACAGAGCGAGGGGTTAAAAAAGGGCGTTCAGATTGTTTTTTTAAGATTGTTATTTTGTGGGTGCAACCGTGTGTGTGAGAGAGAGACTGAGCTCTGAAGTAACCCCACACAGAGCACGAGCCATCCACGCTCCACCTCTCCGCCTCGTGATCCTACCTGTCCACGTGTCGGCAGATTCTCGGTCGATCTCCCAAAAGGGGGATAGATATGTTTGGCCTCCCCCTACGTCAGACTCAATCTGACTGTAGGTTTCTCTCTCTCTCTCTCTCTCTCTCTCTCTCTCTCTCTCTATCTATCTCTCTTCTTCCTTCATTTCTGCGAGTATCTTTGCACCGATCCCCTGTAGGTACCATAACCATGCTTCTAAGGGGTCCAGGATTCGTTCCTTCTCTGAATATCGGAACTCATTCTCATGGGTGTCCATCTTCTTCCTCCCATTCTTTGGGGTTTCTCGGTGAGCAGTGCGCTACAGATGGGAAGCGTCTCGTGGTTTCTGCGGTGAAGAAAGACAGCGGCCAGGCGCTGAATGGGGTGGTCTTCCAACCCTTTGAGGAGGTTAAGAACGAGCTCTACCTCGTCTCTTCCTCTCCCCACCAATCTCTCGCTCGCCTGAGATACGCAGACACCTGTGAGGCCGCCATAAACGAGCAGATCAAGTGGGTTCTCTTCCCTTTCCTCGTATTTTTTTTTCGTTGGGGTTTCTTTTCCTGCTCTCCATTGGTTTTCTCCTTTTGTGAGGATTTGATGGTTGGATTCGTTGGTGGTGTTTTACAGCGTGGAGTACAACGTCTCGTATGTCTACCACGCGTTGTTTGCATACTTTGATCGGGATAACGTTGCCCTCAAAGGATTTGCCAAGTAATCTTCCAGTTGATTCTATATCTTATGGCTTTTTGTCTTTTGGTTGGTTTCTTTCTTACATTTGTATATGGTCCATTTTCAGGTTCTTTAAAGAATCGAGTGACGAAGAAAGGGAGCACGCGGAGAAACTCATGAGATACCAAGTATTCCTTTTGTGGTTTTTTAGAGACCTGGATCTCTGTATTCCATTCCCTTGTGCTGGTCATTTCTGTTCCTTATTTCTCTTTTCCAAAAATTGGCTTTCTGTATCTTCAGAACAAACGTGGGGGGAGGGTCAAGTTGCAGACCATAATGATGCCGCTGACCGAATTCGATCATCCTGAAAAAGGGGATGCATTACATGGTATTCTTTCTGTTGTTTTACTTTGGGATTTGAAATAGCACATAAAAAAAAGCAACATGGTGGTCTAAGTATCCTGTTTGGGCAGCTATGGAACTCGCTCTGTCTCTGGAGAAACTGGTTAGCGTTAAGCTCCTCAACCTGCACGACGTAATGCCTGAAAGAAATCTCCCATCTTTTCATTTCCTGTTGTTTTTCTTTGTGGGGTTTTTGTTTTACCATTTATTTTTTGATAAGCAGGTAGCAACAAGAGCCAACGATGTCCAGATGGCTGACTTTGTCGAGAGCGAATTTTTGGGTGATCAGGTATCACTTCATTGTATCACATCTATCTCTTTCATTTTAGATCTTCCCAATTTTTCGTTTTTCTTAATTTCATTGAGAAATGTGATTAGATGGAAGCCATAAAGAAGATATCGGAGTATGTCTCCCAGCTTAGAAGGGTTGGAAAAGGGCATGGTGAGAGCCAAATGTTCTGATAGAATGAGTTAAACGTCAGTTTATGCTTGTGCATTTACACGTTTTAACTTGCTACTTGTTTGATTTCCTGCAGGCGTATGGCATTTCGATCAGATGATCCTTAAGGAAGCGTGAGATGGTTGTCGATGTCTGAAGAGATGTGGAGAGAAATTAGCAGGGCTTTGTGTAGTTGGTAGTTGCATCAGTAGTAGTGCTGGGCCTCGTCCACTGTTTGTTCCTTTTCTTTTTGGTCTTTTCTCATTATGATAAACGAGTTGGGGTCTGGGTAATTCATATGTGAAAAGCGTAGAGCTTTCTGCTTTTGCTTGTCTTGGTAATTCATATGTGAAAAGCGTAGAGTTTTCCCTTTTGCTTGTCCTGGTGATGGGATGGTGAGTTCAGAACCTTTTTAGTGGCTTTAGGATATTCATTAGTAAAAAGACTTTACACCTTCTGCTGCTGCTGTGTTATGCTTCCGTAATATTTGTGTATGTGTGTGTGTGTTGATCAATGCTGTTTAGTTTTTTTGATATATCATGTTGACGATGGCCGTAGCACTGTTCATTGGAGCTGACTTTACTAGAGTTTCTCTGTAGGGCCGCCGGTACACGGTTGGGTCTGACACGACTATCTCCTTGCATGTGATGTGAGTCATGGTCCACAAAAGCCCCTTATTTTTCATCAGGCTCCCTCTTCTACCTTTCAAATAGACGGTACTGATGGTTGTGCCGAACCGTTCACTTTAGCATGCGATTGGACGAAATTGTCTTCCTTCTTAGATTAGAAATTGTTATAGTTTTTTCTATGTTTGCATGCATTTGTGATGATGAGAATGGAAATAATGCACCATTCCTTATGTTTTCTGATACCATCTTGTGTGTTGTTAATGGTAGTAGCATGGAAAAGATGTGTTTTCCTTTGGCATTTAACTTGCCACCTGCGCCCACAAGGGCTCCGCTCATCTGGTAGGGGTGACTTGTGAATGTCACAGAGTTGACGGCGAGGTTACAAGTTTGAAACCCATGGGTGTCCCTTGCCGCAAGGCTGAAGCTGGGGTGTACTCCCCAGTGGGCAGGGGTCCTCAAGGGTTTTATCAACCGTATCCAGCCAATGTGCTGTCGGTGATGGGGCCTTTCCCTTGGAATATCCAAAAAATAATAATTTCGCCTGCTGACTTCTTTTTATTTGATTATTATTTCATTAAGTGCTTGATATGTTACAGCCGAAATCGTTTGCCCGTTTTGTTGGAGAGGATAAAATAATTAATTCATATGTAGATTTGTATAACTATAATCAAGCATTTCTTGGAATATTCTTGTTTAAGCTTATTGCTGTCATTGAACCACTCCTTGAAATTTTGTAATGTCCATTATTATAATCAACATCAAATAAAGGATCTGTCATGGGGCTAGAAGCCAAATCTTGGGGTTGGTGTCGATTTTTTTTTTTAAACTTTCTAAACAGTTTCTATATCTTCATTTTTCTAAACGTGCATTTCAGACATAAATGGCCCCCTCCCTCGACACGTGATAGCAAACCAAATATTGAAACAAAAAATCCAATCCACCTTCACGGTCTTATCTCATAAACTGTCATAAGAATCTTTAAAGGGCAAAATTTCGAATGTTGGTTTAATCCAAACTCATAATATTTTCTATAGCTTACTTAGTAGAAAATGTGTATTAGATTAAGGATTTTTTTTGTGTTTAAATGTATGTTCAGGATGATCGAAAATCAATAGCTCAAACTTGGCGAAATAGAAATCAAGGTTTCTTGTCCAATCTTTTCAATACAAAGCACGGTTTTTAGTGAATAATAACATTTACAAGTCAGAATTGGGCAAAAAACATGAGATATTACATACACAAGCCCAATTTTTTAATAATTGTTTTGTAACTAGTCATGTATTCATAAAATATGTCAAAAGGTAAGCATGTGTTTGTAAATAGGCCAAAATTCAGGCATGTGTTTGTAATTTTTTTTAATTTTCTTAATGAGCGTTTTGAACTGCTAACAATCCCCAAGCTAAGCTTGAGTATGGTTCATTCATAAAAACAGGCTTAGATTTGAGGTTGAGTTCAATTTGTTAACAAAGGAACTCGAGTTTGTGTGTAAGCCAATTAAGTAGGTCGAAGATAAGCCCAAAGATTGTGTGCAAACACATATTCACCCTATATGCTTGACTTGCCCGATCTAGATTCTAGACCAGTGTTGTCGGCATCGATGTGAATCGGCCCATTCGTATATTCAGGCCAATCCGTTTCCAAATGGGCCGATTGGGCTCTCAGCTGATTTTTAGTGTTTTAATATTTTAAACTATGTTAATAGTCTTTTTTAGTTTTTAATAATGTTTGATATTAAAAAACTAAAATTGGCCGATTCAGCTCGATTTGGTTCGAGAATCAGCTGATTCTCTGAATCGATTTCAGGTCCAAAACCGATATTGACAACATAGACTGTGCTTAGCCAAGTTTAAACAAGGAAGGATTCATGTTCAATCTATCAACCTTGACTTGCCTGACCTGGACTGTGCTCAGCCAAGTTTAAACAAGGGTTCATGTCGTAGGTGTCCCATACTTGGTTTATCCAAGGATCTATGTCACAGGGACACTCCAAGTTTCCAATTGGCCCTCCTGACCTGACCTCTTTTATATGCTATTCTTTTCCCTTTTGTTGTTACATGAAACTGCACCTAGGATCAAAGCCCTGCCCGTGCTGGTCTTAGCCAGCTCAACTCAAAACTACGGTCCTCCTATTTTGTTACAATTTTATACGTTTTTAACTGGATATTCTTTTCAAGATTTTTTTTAGTTTTATGTCAAGATTCTCCCAATCAAGTCAGAGCTCACCCTGATGCCATTCATCCACACCATGAACGGCATCCAAAATGCCATGATTAGACTCTATATCTTTTAAATGGATCCCACATTTTTCTTCACAGCCGTTGATTCCTTAGATGAACGACATCTAGAGTTTGAAAAATGAATGGCTGAAAACATAACTTCATCCATGGCATTGTAGATGCTGTTCATCTCATGGATGAACGGCATCAGGGTGATCTCACTCTGACCTGCTATGTGTCACATTGGTCTGAGGCTAGCCATCGTTGTCCTCCACAAAAACAATCAAACACGAAGGGGGTGTTTGCTTGTCACGGAATAGGGTGCTGCGGCACTCCTTTCGCGGATTCCTCTGTAGCAAAAACTGAATCGGACCACCCCACGAGAACCGTTTCAGCGAAAAAGTATAAAAATGGCACACTCGTCGAGGCATTTTCACGATGTCATGTTTGTTTTGGCAGTATGGGCTCCGTAAAAACGCACGCTAGCTTAGCGATGCGTTCCAGGAAAAAAAAATACTCAGATTTTCCGTGACAGGCAAACGCCCCCTAAAACTCATGAGCCAGAAAGTAAGAAAAATAAAAGGGTAATTTCTTGATACAGACCCACCTTTTACCGGTTACGACCTTTTTTGAAATTCCAGATATGAATCAATGTTTTACTAACAAGTAACAACGACCAAATAAAGACCTTGGGTTAACGACCGCCACAAGCGGGAACCTTTAAAAGTACTTTAAAATTCCTATTTTACCCTTTATCTATATGTACTTGTAGGGCTGGACAAAGGCAGGGCCAGCTCAGCCCGTTTAGTGGACAGGCTTGACTGGGCCATTGATGGGCTGGTCAAGCCTAACCCATTGATCAACTGGGTCAGGTCAGGCCCGAGTCTAATACAAAACCTACATCCTGTTAAGCCCACGAGCCTAATTTGGATAGGATCGGGCCAGGTTGCAAGCTATCGTATATTTATAACATTTATCTTTTATGTCCTTGAATAATTCATAGGTTCTTTTAAGAAAAGTTTAAAAATGCAAAAGAATAGATGAGATTCAATATGACTTTATTTTGAATATATATGTATATATATATCCCACGGGTAGCCCAAACCGACCCGTGATTTGTGGGGTCGTGTTTAAGCCCAGTTTGAATCGGGCCTTCTTCCCAATACATTGCCTAAGCTCGACCCCGGGCCACGGGCTGCCCGGCTCGTTGTCCAGCCCTATGTGCTTCCCTGACTTGTATCCATTGGACGTTTAAAAGCTATGTCACAATGACACTTCAAAATAGTCTCGTGTCACATATGACACGACCCGATACAAGATGTGACGCACTTAGGGACGCGACATGCGGTTGACGGACTTACACTTGGTCAACCGCGTGTCAAGGCTCGAAGTTCCTTTTGACTTTTTTTTTATTTTAAAAAAGTGAAAAGAAAAAGTTGAAAAACGAGACAAAGGTGTCTGTCCCCTCTGCCCCCTTTCGTCTCTGTTCCTCACTCCTCTCTCTGCTCTCTGCTCTCTGCTCTCTGCTGCATCCGACGGCATCCCGGCGTGGCGGACGGTCGGTGGTGCCACCGTGCCTTCCTACAGGTGCCGTGTGAGGCACCTCTCTCCCTCTCTCTACTAGTTCTGGGGAGACTGATTCTCCATGTCTCCCTGAGTTCATGAGCCCTCTTTCTCCCTCTTTCTGTATCTCTTTGGTAATCGTTAGGTTTTGAACTGTTGATGTTTTTTTTTTGGGGGGGGGGGAGGGGGGGTTAGGGTATTCTAAAATTTTGAATTCTGAGGTGCTTCATTATAGGACATAGGTTTGTTTAGGGTTCTGATTTTTGGTGAATGGTGATGGCATGATAGGGCTTTCAAAATATTTAGTGAATTTGTGTTTGTAAATTTCTGTTATTTTGTTCATTATTTATTGTTTAATTATTATTTTTGCTTCTTAAGAGTTAAGGTTAATTGTTTTATTGCTTGCTTAGAATTTAATTTTTGTCAGTGAATGAGTGCATGCTTAGTTAAAAATTTAGATTTTTTGCATAGTTTGCAAAAAATTTTGATGTATATATATCTATGTCCTATTTTTTTAAATTTTCGCGAATCCGTGTCACGTATCCATATCCTCCTGTGTCTTTGTGCCATAGTTTAAAAGTACTTTAAGTTGTTATTTTACTCTTTATCTATATGTGCATCCCTAACTTGTATCCCTTGTACTTTAAAAGTACTTTAAAATTTTTATTTTACCCTTGAATGTTAGACTTGTAAATTATTGAAACGGGTCACCCAGACTCACACACACTTCTACGGTTTTTACCCATATTTTCAGTTTTGGGTAACATCTAAATTTGGGCCGTACCAATATATATATATATATATATATATATATATATATATATATATATATATATATATATATATATATATATATATATATATATATATATATATATATATATATATATATATATATATATATATATATAGGGAATCCATGCATCGGAATCAAATGCGCCAAGAAGTGATTCCCATAAAAGCAAGCATATAGATCACATCTGTAGGGTCAGAATTTTGAAAAAACACCTTAAATACATTAGCAGAGGCTTTGAAGAAAATGAAATCAAGAAGGGCAGTTGGCCCAGATGGTATACCTATCGAGGCTTGGAAATGCTTGGGAGAGAAAGGTTTAGAATGGTTGACAAATCTTTTTAACAAGATTTGGCGGACAAATAAGATGCCTAATGAGTGGAGAAAGAGTACTTTGGTGCCTTTATATAAGAATAAGGGTGATATACAAGATTGCACAGACTATCATGGTATAAAACTCATGAGTCATACTATGAAACTTTGAGAGAGGGTGATTGAGTCTAGGTTGAGGAAGGTTGTCATGATATCGGAGAATCAATTTGGTTTTATGCCTGGAAGATCTACTATGGAAGCTATACATCTTCTTAGACAACTTATTGAGAGAAATAGAGAGAGGAACAAAGATTTGCATATGGTTTTTATTGATTTGGAGAAGGCTTACGATAGAGTACTTAGGGACGTTCTCTGGTGGACAATGATGAAGAAAGGTGTTTCTCTCAAGTACATTAGTATAATTAAAGATATGTATGAAGGAGTAGTAACCAATGTCCGCACTTGTGGAGGGGTGACAACCAATTTTCCTATAACGGTTGGGTTACATCAAGGATCTGCTTTAAGCCCTTTCCTATTTGCTATAGTGATGGATGAGCTTACGAGATCAATTCAAGAAAATGTGTCGTGGTGTATGTTGTTTGCTGATGATATTGTTTTGATTGATGAGTCTAGAGCTGGGGTTAATGCTAAGTTAGAATTATGGAGACAGACATTGGAAGCAAGAGGTTTTAAGTTGAGTAAGAGTAAGACAGAATACACGGAATGTCGATTTAGTAAGCAACGAAATAGAGATGGGAGTGTAGTGAAGCTTGGTGAGCAAGAAATACCGGTGGATGATTCTTTCAAATATTTGGGATCTATCATTCAAAAGTATGGAGATGTAAATCATAGGATAAAGGTTGGGTGGATGAAATGGAAGAGTGCAACTGGAGTGTTGTGCGATCGTAGAATGCCATTGCGGTTGAAGGGAAAGTTTTATAGGACGACTATTAGGCCCGCTTTACTATATGGTACGGAATGTTGGGCTGCCAAGAGACATCATATTCAAAAAATGAGTGTAGCTGAGATGCGTATGCTGAGATGGATGTGTGGAAATACAATAAAAGATAAGATTCGGAACGAGGAGATACGTAAGAAGGTAGGCGTTGCACCCATTGAAAATAAGATGAGAGAGAATCGTTTACGGTGGTTTGGACATATTCGACGAAGGCCTAATGATGCTCCAGTTAGAAGGATGGAGAAATGGGAAAATATATTAGTTAAAAGAGGTCGGGGTAGGCCTAGGAAGACATGGATGGAGGTGATAGGAAAGGATATGAATGCTTTGAACCTCACTGAGGACATGGCATTGGATAGAAATGAATGGAGGAGAAAGATTCATGTGGAAGACCCAGAATGATGTTCTTTGTTGGTTCATATCGTCGACCCCAATTGTTTTGGGATGAAGGCGTAGTTGTTGTTGTTGTACCTTAAATCCATTAGCATGTTTCATTTAGCACCATTTATTTCCCTATAACCGATGATTCATAATCCAAAACATGTGGCTCACTAAATGAATGACAAAAATCCAATATGTAAAGTCTGATCAATAAAAAAACTCATCCTTATAGAAAGAACGTTGTCGATGATAGATTTTGGACCTTCCTTTGGTTGGACGGCCCCCCTTCATATATATATATATATATATGATCTTGGTTGGTTGGAACCAAATCAACATTGTAGCTGGTTTGAATCAAAATGAGACAAGCCGAACCCTTTTTTCACATGAAATTGACAGGCGTAACTATTTTAGTGGGCCCCGTAACATAGAGCCCAACCGGATTAAAAGCTTTATTATGAGACCTGAGTTGTATATTGAGCAAGACGTCATGTTTTTTTGCAATAAATTCAAAACATCATCAGTGTGATCCTCGAAACGGTTAGATGGAGTTTGACTTTATATTTTTTTTGCCTTTTGACAAATTTTTTTGGTTCAATAACAAAAGTTTGGCTTTTGACATTGAAATAACTATTGCCTTTAATTTTAGATGGGCGTTTTCTAATTGATCAAAGTTCAAACCCATTTGTGTAAACAGAATCATTAAATTCAGGGCTAGAATCAATTTTGTCAGATATTTATTCATGCTCATAGCAAAAGAAGCCCATTAAGTGGAAACAAATTTTCACAAGTGGTATAAAACTCATGAGTCATACTATGAAACTTTGGGAGAGGGTGATTGAGTCTAGGTTGAGGAAGGTTGTCATGGTATCGGAGAATCAATTTGGTTTTATGCCTGGAAGATCAACTATGGAAGCTATACATCTTCTTAGACAACTTATTGAAAGATATAGAGAGAGGAACAAAGATTTGCATATGGTTTTTATTGATTTAGAGAAGGCATACGATAGAGTACCTAGGGACGTTCTCTGGTGGACAATGATGAAGAAAGGTGTTTCTCTCAAGTACATTAGTATAATTAAAGATATGTATGAAGGAGTAGTAACCAATGTCCGCACTTGTGGAGGGGTGACAACCAATTTTCCGATAACGGTTGGGTTACATCAAGGATCTGCTTTAAGCCCTTTCCTATTTGCGATAGTGATGGATGAGCTTACGAGATCAATTCAAGAAAATGTACCGTGGTGTATGTTGTTTGCTGATGATATTGTTTTGATTGATGAGTCTAGAGCTGGGGTTAATGCTAAGTTAGAATTATGGAGACAGACATTGGAAGCTAGAGGTTTTAAGTTGAGTAAGAGTAAGACTGAATATATGGAATGTCGGTTTAGTAAGCAACGAAGTAGTGATGGGAGTGTAGTGAAGCTTGGTGAGCAAGATATACCGGTGAATGATTATTTCAAATATTTGGGATCCATCATTCAAAAGTATGGAGAAATTGATGGAGATGTAAATCATAGGATAAAGGTTGGGTGGATGAAATGGAAAAGTGCTACTGGAGTGTTGTGCGATCGTAGAATGCCATTGCGGTTGAAGGGAAAGTTTTATAGGACGACTATTAGACCCGCTTTACTATATGGTACGGAATGTTGGGCTGCCAAGAGACATCATATTCAAAAAATGAGTGTAGCTGAGATGCGGATGCTTAGATGGATGTGTGGAAATACAATAAAAGATAAGATTCGGAACGAAGAGATACGTAAGAAGGTAGGTGTTGCACCCATTGAAAATAAGATGCGAGAGAATCGTTTACGGTGGTTTGGACATATTCGGCGAAGGCCTAATGATGCTCCAGTTAGAAGGTTGGAGAAATGGGAAAATATATTTGTTAAAAGAGGTCGGGGTAGGCCTAGGAAGACTTGGATGGAGATGATAGGAAAGGATATGAATGCTTTGAACCTCACCGAGGACATGGCGTTGGATAGAAATGATTGGAGGAAAAGGATTCATGTGGAAGACCTAAAATGAATTTCTTTTTTGGTTCATATCGCTGACCCCAATTGTTTTGGGATGAAGGCGTAGTTGTTGTTGTTGTTTGTAATTAAAAGACATCCAACCCCGCTGGAAACAATAACCTAATGTTTCAAAAAGGTAAATCCACTAGAATTTGTACCTCCTTGATGAGAATTAAATAGACATAGTTTTGCATGTGTAGAACAAACTTAAAAGTGGGTAGGTGGTTAGCATAGCATGTCAAAAGATGATATTATGCCTCATTTCTTAGTAGGACTGGGAAACAAGACTAGCTGCTCGTGGCTTGATTTACTCTTTGGATAACAAAGAGCTTGTTCAAACTCATGAAATGGGCTCTGCAAGCCGAATATTAACAACAGGTATTCGGCTTGGTTCGGCTCATATAGGCTCGTTAACCAGCAATGGACATATTTTACACACATTCTATAGAGTGTGAATGGTTGAAGTGTTTGGCTTGCCTGCAAGCAATAAGTCTAGATTTCAAATCTTATTGCTTACAGCATTGAAACAATGTAAAATTTTCCAAATGAGTCAGGTTGAGCTTGTCTCAATAGGTTTAGAGCTCAAATTCTAACATTTACAAATTTAAAAGCAATATGTCTTTTTTGTAAATGAGGCAGCTCGAGCTCGGCTTGTTTAACTTGGGCTCACCATGAGCTCAAGCTTGGCTCGGCTCCCCATAAGAATGAGCCAAGCTTGAACATCCTATATTCTCGGCTTGTTTGCCAGCCCTGCTTATTTGGTTCAAGCTTCTCATTGGTGTCTAATTTTTTAAGCTTTGTGTAAATCTTGATCGAATTGCACTAGTAAACCAAATCTAATTGGATTCTGCCATAGATTACCGAGTCCAGCCCGATTACGCAACCCATTATTCCAACTTCCAGCTACCTGTGATGCTGGATGCTGAGCGCGTCAAAGCAGCCCCAGCCAAGATTTTCTAGTGTTCTTGTTTTTTTTTTCTGGTTGGACTTTCAGTCCTTTCCTCCTCTTATAGTCTTATTCTCACCGTTCAAATCCAAGAGGAAAAATGAAGAAATCCAACTGGCTTTGATGGCATCACTCATAGGATTGCTCTTTCCCTGCACTCTCAAGCTTCTGTTTATACAGTCATGGATGAGCTCAGAAGGATCCAAAAAGGGAATACAACTTTTACGTTTCCATTTGAGCTAAAAGGAGAAAGAAGAGGGGAATCATCCTTGGTAACTTTGTTTCTAATACATGGAAATAGAATAGTGAAAGCCCATTTCTAAATCACCGTTTTCTGTGATTATGGAGAACTGTGAGGTGATCAGCATTCAACCATGGTTAACTAGACAGAATCAGGTTGAAGCCGATCTCTGTTGCTACCAAAACAAAACGAGTTCTTTTTCCATATTAGATCAAAATGAAATTTTATTTTGAAAGCAATGCAATTAGAGCGAATTTGAGGAGATAACAAATATCACCCCCTCCCAATCTTTTTTCCCCTTTAGAATCATCATCTTCCTTCCGGCAACAACGCCATGGCGAAGCGACGAGAATCTGATGAAGCTTTGGCTCTGACATGCTTTGAACCAGAAAATTCTCACCAAAGAAATGTTGCACTGCCAGCAACCGGCCCATCTCAGGTACATCTCTCTCTGTCTCTCTCTTGTTTGTGTCAGATCCAGTACACAAATCTTCGTTTTTAATCTGTTTCGAGAATCATCTTCTAATTGATTTTTGATGACTGAGTTCGGGAAAGATTGCATATAAGATTTAAGTTGAAACCAAAAAGTAGTGGGATGGGAATGGAAGAACTCTGTCTGATGATGGATAAGAAAAAAGAGGCTTGCATACTTATTGTCTTTAGATATTCTTGGTACTTTGTTACAACAGATTAGAACAAATCACTTGTCTTTCAAATAATAAGAGAAACCATATACAAAACGGTAAATTAGAAAGGCCATATTCTCATTGCATCAAGATTTGGCTAACTGCCTAAAACCTTGGAGTTTGTTTGTCATCTGGATTGTAAATGTGCCTCTTTGAAACCGTTTTTGCTTTCTAGAATAAGTTCAAAGATTTCTTTATTTGCCTATTTATCCCCGTGTACTTGACAAAATGAAGTTGATAGAAACAGATGTCTGTGCAAAGACGAATGCAGCATTTGTCTCGGCACTTGCTTCACATTCAAAAAGCTAAATCCACAGTTCATCAGGTGTGTTATCGAATTACTATATCTCGGTTTTTTACATGCATTTTTCTTGAATATTGGGTTCTTGTTCAACATTACATGTTTTGAACATGAGCTCGATAATGATCCATTCTCATTCCATACTTATTGTTTTTCGTCTAATACTTTAATCTTTTTGTTCTACAATCAGTTCCCCATCAGTGCAATTATGCAGAAAACTTCAGTCCTGAATTTAGATTCACCTCCTGTGGTTATTGGAGGGATGATTCTTGACATTCATGCGAAGCCATCTTCTGCTGTCAGAGCTGGAACGACAACCCCAGGCAAGGTCACATTTCTCTGTTTCATTTTTCTTTTTATGCTTTGGAAGAGCTCATTTCTGCATCTTTCTTTTCTTAATAGCATTGTTTTGCATGCTTTTGGTTAATGTTGTATGGGTTATACATCTTTGCTCCAATGTAAGTTGGCGCATTTTAAGTTGTGGTCTTTAGGTTTTCTTTATAGTTTCCACATTTCTTCTGTTATTAACTTATTAGTATACTAGTCAGCCATGTATGCATTCTTCTTATTTGTTAAATATCTAGCTTGTGAATGAATGAGGCAATGATTGGCTGTGTTCCCCCCCCCCCCCCCCCCTTCTCTCTCTCTTCCCCTGATCTTATCTCTCCTTATCATTTTTCTCACTAAAATAAACAACTTTATCATGATAGCAATGTATTTCATTACCATCTAGCTGTGACCGATGCTCAGGCCAACTTTTGCAGCTGAGGCCTCAAGGGTTGCTGTGGCCCTGTTTCGTTTGACAATACAGAAGCAACCTCATTGTGGTAGAACAGCTCCTTCAGTTTCATGCCCATTTATTTGGTCATGGATGAGCATGGTAGCATGCACTGCATATGGAAACATCTAAGGCATTGTAACGTGCAGATAGTCCACTTATCATTTATAGTATGAAGCAGGAAATATATTGCAGAGTTCTAAATTTAGTTTTTAAAGATTAGTTTCAACATTGTTTGGTAGGTTATGTGACTATATTTTCCTCAGTTTCATGGCAATATCTGATTTCTCTGTGTATCTTCTCTTCAGGTTAGCTTTGTCAAAGGGGGGGTTGCAAGGAATGTTGCTGAATGTATTGCAAAACTTGGAAGCAAACCTTTTATCATCAGTGTTGTCGGAACTGATGCTGCAGGTGCTTTTCTTATATTTCTGTCCTAATCATGTGCTAGTGAGAGAAATTTCAAATGGTAACAGTGAATGCCATTTTCTATCCTGAAGGAGATATGTTATTGGAGCACTGGAAATCTCTCGGCCTTTCTACAGCAGGTGAATTTAGGGATTCTCAGATTTTCTGGGGGATTATTTGGTTTTTGTGCTTATTCAACCAGAGGCAGATTATGATTGCATCTATTTTTTCTTTTTTGACAAAATTTTCTGTGTCCATTTGAAAAATGCAGGCATTCTTAAACGTGAAGGCATTGCAACGCCTGTTGTATCTAATGTATTTGACGCTGCTGGGGAAATAGCAGCAGCTGTTGCAGCTGTAGATGCAGTTGTAGGATGGTTCTCCTTTTAAACTGCAAACTTAGATAGGGTGTTTCCTCTCTGTTTAGGCATGAAATTACTGTGATGAAAATGGCCTACTGTGCAACAAATATGAAATATCTTGGTGCAGGAACTATTTTTGACACCAGAGTGGATTTCACTATTCAAGAAGGATATAATTTCTGCACCTGTTGTGATGATAGACGCAAATTTGAATCCTCTTGCAGTTAAAGCTGCCTGTCAGTGTATGTGTTGCACTCTTAGGTTTTATTTAACCATTTTACAATCCTAAATATAATCATCAAATTATCAAGACAGGTAATCTTGCCACCCGATAATGCAACACATGGTTGAGAGTGCTTAATATTCTGGTGCCTGGAGTTATCAAATTCTGTATTGTTTAACTGTGATAAATCCAAAGAAAACACATACAAGGTTTTGAAGGATAGCCTGCAGATCTTTTTATGAATGGGATCCAGATTTGACGACTTTTTCTGCCCTTATTAAGCTTGTGATGCAGTTGAGACTGTTGCCATTAATTTGTTTTACTTTTTCATAACTTTGGAGCTATTAATTCTTTCTTTCTTTTTCTTGTTGGTACAACAAGGAGCTTCTCTTTGTTATGTTGAAAAAATTCTTGGTGATGATGGAAAAAATATAAATTTTATTTTCTTAAAAAGATTTGAAGAACGAAAAAACCCACTAAAATTCAAGGAATTAAACTCCTTTTTTGGGGACTTCTTTTTGTCTTTGCTTTTTTCTGTGGAACCAAGCATCTTCATGGCGAAACCATGAAGCTCATATAGAGCACTTGGACGTGATTAGAAATGTGTGTGTATGCCTGCACGTGTACAGCTGTGGAGCAGATTATGTCTTCTTCCCTGCCAATAAAGCCCATGGTCCACACTAATGAGATCTTCAGTGCATTAAATAAAGTTTTGCCTTGTAGTTTCTCTCCTGCGAATATGATATCGATGGATGTCAAAACATATGATTCCCATCTTTTGTCACAAGTTGTAACTCTTATCATATCTATAACTTTATGTCATTTTTTTTTAAAGCTCAAGGATGGGTTACTTTTGCAATACAAACAGGAAGGACTGGTAAAAGGCAAGCAAATATTCAATTATGTAAGCTTGATGACAGTGAGTTTGAATACTCTCATTCTATATAAATGTCTGAAGAGGATATGTTATTTCATTTGTCAGCTAGAATAGAAAGGATCAAATGAAAGACCAAAACTGTTATAATATTTGTCAGCAAGAATAGAAAAGGTCCAACAGAATATTGAAATCATAGTGAAGAATTCATGAAAGAAGAGATTTAAAAATTAGTAGGACCAAAAACTTTGTGTTGATATAAATTTTCTGAGAAGGCAAATAAGCAGTTGTTATGGTCAATACAGATCTCATACGGCTGCAGTGAGATAAGTGTTTGCATTTATAGTTTGTTACAGAATAATATAATGAGTGTGTGGAGGTCATTACCAGTGGGATTATCATAGAATTGATAAGGTGGAAGCAAGCTAGTGGCATGCTATTTGCAAATGAGTGACTCATTGTTTGAAGGTTTACCTTTGCAAGACTGCATTAAGGTTTATGCTATTGTATGGTGTTGAGTGTTGGATCACAAAGGATTGACTGGAGATAGTTTTTATTCTTGAAATGCATATGTTCAGCATATGCCTAAAGGGCTGAAAAAAATACAAGAACAAGAATAGGCATGGGAGGGAAGATTTAGATGCGGCGATAATAAAAGTAGAAAAAAAATCACTTGGATGGTTTTGGAATTTGAACATAGAATATTGAGATTGTGGAGGATACTGAGATATATGTTGGAGGAACTAGGAGGGGATATTTGGAAGTAGTGACTAGGGGCGTCAGTTACTCTAGAATAACTCTTTATATAGCATTAGACAGGAATGGATCAAAATCTAATCCTTTACACTGGTTCCCTGTGTATGGGACAAGTTCTGATGATGATGCTGTTGGTATCTGCTTAGCAAAACATGTTAATAGAAATGGTAATATACTATGATATTTTAATTATTATAGTTATAAAAGTGGTTCATGTGTATTTCACCTTCTTGTTATACCATGTGCATTAAGAGTTTTAAACATGTTTTCCTCTCGTAAGTCATAACTATGAAAATCATCAGTTGCTTGAAATTCTATTTCTAGTTATTGTTAATGTCACAAGTATTAACATTATCTTGTATTTAACTCAATTTCATCTTTCAAACTTGTGTTTGTTCCTTCTTTTGTGTTGTTTTTTGTATCATTTCCAGTGGCAGCAGAATCCAATATACCAGTATGGTTTGAGCCTGTGTCTGTAACGAAATCAAAAAAAATTGAAAGCATTATTGATTATGTAAGTATTTACAATGTACAATTTTCGGTTTTTTTGTTTTGTTTTATATATCTTGAAGTTCCTGTGATACAGAATTCTTGAAAACATGGAGCAACTTTTTGGAAACACATTTGCAGGTACAATTTATTTCACCCAATGAAGATGAGCTTATTGCCATGGCAAAAACTTTGTCCTCTGGAGATGCATCACATTCATTTCAAACAGGAGAAAATGCAAGATATAGCCATTCAACTGAAACTCTTTTCCAATTTCTGAAACCAGCAATTTGCGTATTGCTAGAAAAGGGCATTGAAGTAATTCTTTTGACTCTTGGGTCAAATGGTGTATTCCTCTGTTTTAGGGATTTGCCTGATTACAATATAGGCAATGTCGAGCACTCAAAGGCCACTAGTTTTAAGAGGGGCCTATATGAACTTATGACTTCAAATCATCCATGCCCATATGAGGTTGCGCTGAAGGCTGGATGGAGTAGCTCGCTTAATGTGTTGCATTTCCCTGCTCTCCCTGTTTCAGTTGTGAGGCTTACAGGTGCTGGTGATTGTTTGGTTGGTGGTATTCTGGCATCTCTGTGTGCTGGTCTGGATATTCTGAAGAGTACTGCTGTCGGTATTGCAACTGCTAAAGCGGCAGTAATGACAGAAATGAACGTTCCTTGTGACTTCTCTCTGATCACTATTACAGGTAGGCCACCATATGTGAATTAATCCTCCTCTGCTTGGAACGAATATTTTATATACATATAGATGCTATTTTTGCCTCTCTCTCTCTCTAAAAAAAGTACACATCAAGGCCTTGGGTATAAGTGCAGCCTGCCTTTGCTTCACATTGTGCTATTATTACTTTCGGGAGCTTATGGTAAATATTGTTAATGTTGCCTAACGACTAGCTGGTCAACCAAGTTTGATGAAAAATAAAAATACAAAATACAAAAATAGTCATTTAAATAATGATTAAAAAATAAAAAAAAGATTAAAATAACTATTCTACCCCTAAAAGTATCTTTAAGTAAACTTTATTTACAAAATACCTAAGCTAAAGACTAAATACCCAATAGGTATATCGGAGGTCTATCTTGAATACAACAACAACAACTACGCCTTCGTCCCAAAACAATTGGGGTCGGCGATATGAACCAAAAAAGAAAATCATTCTGGGTCTTCCACATGAATCCTTCTCCTCCAGTCATTTTTATCCAATGCCATGTCCTCGGTGAGGTTCAAAGCATTCATATCCTTTCCTATCATCTTCATCCAAGTCTTCCTAGGCCTACCCCGACCTCTTTTAACTAATATATTTTCCCATTTCTCCATCCTTCTAAGTGGAGCATCATTAGGCCTTCGCCGAATATGTCCAAACCATCGTAAACGATTCTCTCTCATCTTATTTTCAATGGGTGCAACGCCTACCTTCTTACGTATCTCCTTGTTTTGAATCTTATCTTTTATTGTATTTTTACACATCCATCTAAGCATACGCATCTCAGCTACACTCATTTTTTGAATATGATGTCTCTTGGCAGCCCAACATTCCGTACCATATAGTAAAGCAGGCCTAATAGTCGTCCTATAAAACTTTTCCTTCAACCGCAATGGCATTCTACGATCGCACAACACTCCAGTTGCACTTTTCCATTTCATTCACCCAACCTTTATCCTATGATTTACATCTCCATCAATTTCTCCATACTTTTGAATGATAGATCCCAAATATTTGAAACAATCATCCACCGGTATTTCTTGCTCACCAAGCTTCACTACACTCTCATCACTACTTCGTTGCTTACTAAACTAACATTCCATATATTATGTCTTACTCTTACTCAACTTAAAACCTCTTGCTTCCAATGTCTGTCTCTATAATTCTAACTTAGCATTAACCCCAGCTCTAGACTCATCAATCAAAACAATATCATCAGCAAACAACATACACCACGACACATTTTCTTAAATTGATCTCGTAAGCTCATCCATCACTATAGCAAATAGGAAAGGGCTTAAAGCAGATCCTTGATGTAACCCAACCGTTATAGGAAAATTGGTTGTCACCCCTTCACAAGTGCGGACATTGGTTACTACCCCTTCATACATATCTTTAATTATACTAATGTACTTGAGAGAAACACCTTTCTTCATCATTGTCCACCAGAGAACGTCCTTAGGTACTCTATCGTATGCCTTCTTCAAATCAATAAAAACCATATGCAAATCTTTGTTCCTCTCTCTATATCTCTCAATAAGTTGTCTAAGAAGATGTATAGCTTTCATAGTTGATCTTCAATGTATAAAACCAAATTGATTCTCCGATATCATGGCAACCTAACCTAGACTCAATCACCCTTTCCCAAAGTTTCATAGTATGACTCATGAGTTTTATACCACGATAGTTTGTGCAATCTTGTATATCACCCTTATTCTTATATAGAAGCATCAAAGTACTCTTCCTCCACTCATTAGGCATCTCATTTATCTGCCAAATCTTGTTAAAAAGATTTTTTAACCATTCTAAACCTTTCTCTCCCAAGCATTTTCAAGCCTCGATAGGTATACCATCTGGGCCAACTGGCCTTTTTTATTTCATTTTCTTCAAAGCCTCTGCAATTTCTTCCTTTTGAATCTTGCGCATGAAGTCACGATTCATCTCATGAAAAGGAATGGAGAAGTCTCCAAGATCCTGAGCATGACTTCCATTAAATAGCTTATCAAAATAATATTTTCATCTCTCCTTAATCTCCTCATCTTTGACTAAAACCCTTTGTGTTTCATCTTTGATACATCTAACCATACCCAGATCCCTCGATTTTCTATCTCTCATCTTTGTAAGCCTATAAATATCCTTCTCGCCCTCTTTGGTATCCAACTTGTCATAAACCTCCTTATATACCTTATTCCTCGTGTTTCAAACTACTTTTTTAGCTTCCTTCTTTGCTATCATATACTTCTCCAAATTCTCATTATCACGACTCTTACTTAGATTTTTATAACACTCTCTTTTAACCTTAATAGCTAATTTGACATCCTCGTTCCACCATGATATATCCTTACCTAGCGGTGCACCGCCTTTAGACTCACCCAATACCTCCTTAGCCACCTTTCTCATGCCACCCGCTATCTTATTCCATATTGATTCTGAATCCTCCTCGAGACATCAATCAACTTCCTTAATACCTGTTCTACAAACATTCCTTGTTTAGCTCCTTTCAGTGCCCACCACTTAATTCTAGGATCTATCCTATGTCTATCCCTTTTGCGGCATTGTCTAATTCTAAGATCTAAAATTAAGACTCTATGTTGTGTAGCTACACTTTCTTCCGGTATAACCTTACAATCGATGCAACAACCCCTATCTCTTTCTAAGTAGGAAAAAATCTATTTGACTCGTATTAATCTCACTTTTAAATGTTATTAGGTGAGACTCCTTCTTCCTAAACCAAGTGTGTTTGCTAAGATCATATCATAGGACAAACCAAAATCTAAAATTCTTTCTCCACTTTTGTTTCTTTCTCCTATACCATAGCCTCCATGGATACTCCCAAATCCATCCCTACTAATGCCTACATGTCCATTAAGGTCACCGCCGATGAAAAGCTTTTCTCCATAAGATATCCCTTGTACTACTTCATCTAAATCTTCTCAAAATTGACGCTTAATGGAATCATCTAAACCTACTTGAGGTGCATAAACGCTAATAATATTAATAATATCCGTACCTAATACTAATTTAATAAGTAAAATCCTATCACTCTTCCTACGGACCTCAACTACATTATCTATAAACTCACGACTCATAACAATCCCTACTCCATTCCTATTTCTATTTATTCATGTATACCAAATCTTATATCCTCAAGGTTTTATCACTTTTGCTTTCTCACCTACCCATTTGATCTCTTATAGACATAAAATATCAATCTTTCTCCTACACATAACATCTACTAACTCTACCAACTTACCAGTTAAAGACCCTATGTTCCAAGTGGCTAACCTAATTTTATGGTCTTGGACTAACTTCTTTACCCCCACCCGTCCAACAAGGTGAGGGAACCCTTGCCTATTTGACACCACACCCGGCCGCCGGTGTGACGCGTCGCTTCTGGGCGACGACCTTGCCTATTTTAAGGTTTATCTTGAATACAAAATAAAAATACAAAAGCAGTACCAATAAGCATAGCTAGGTATAGTTAGTTTATACGATATTACATATACTTTAACAGTCACATCCCTGAATGATAAGACTCGTGCTAACAAGGTATCGTGTAGAAGGAATGGTAGGATGAGGAAGATGAGATGGAAAGCAGAATAGAAGCTGAAGTTAACATAGTTGTGGAGAAAAGAGCAAGGCTTCATAACTAATGCTTCTCCATAAACGAGAGAGAAATTCTGCTATCATGTTGCCTCTATTAAGGCACAACATATAAACTCTCAGTATGTCTTCAACTTATTGGACACTAGTACAAGTGCTGCTGTAACAAACAATAAGAAGCACATTCTCTTCTGCTGTCATTGGCGGGGACTTCATGAAATGCTACATTCTCGAATAGCAGTTAGACCAAACCTCATTTCATTGAATGGCAGTTGGTAGATTTCGCAATTAAAATGATCCATGTGAATAAATGCAATGAGATCACCCAAATTTCTTCTGTCAGTCTATCGTCTTTCATGTTAGTGATGCATCTTTTCATTGTGAACTTTTAGATATCCCTTGATACCAAATAGGTTTTGTAACTAGCATAAGTGTTCAGTTTAAGCTGTCACTCTGAGATATTGATGAAGTATTGCAGGACTGCTCAATATCAACTGCTGCACCTTTTGCTTCGACATGAGGGATTACCGCCGAGATTCATTTCGATAATACTGACCTATCAACAATGATCTGGGAGTCTTGCTCAAATTGTCTGATGGATCTTTCACTGCTAAGCTCATCTTGAAGATGAACCTAGAAGTCTGAGACTTCTTGCTCTTTATTTACCAGAGTGGAAGGATTTAATTTGAGTATCTTTGTCAAATTTATTCCATTAACTATTATTCCTCTTTGGTCTACAGATTCCTATAAGATCTCTCCAGAAGGCTTCAGAGATCTATGTGATGCATGGAATCATGTAGGATAGGGACAACAAAGTGGAAGTGAAAGATATAGATTTATGTGTTGTTTCAGATTTTCCCCCTAGAGTGAAAATAAAGGGCCAACACCGAGTGTGGTCATGTACTCTGGTAGTCTGGGGTGCTGGGAAAGGGTGGACTGGGTGCTGTCCTAACCTTCTGCCTTTCGTATGAAGTGGCAGCTCTCAAGACTAACCCTTTCATGCTGACAGCCTGAGCACTTTACCACTGTACCAAGCAGTTGCCCTTACCTCCTAGAATGAAACTAAACCAAAAAGAAAAAGAGAAATTTTCATCTGAAAATATGCGATCATTACCGATTATAGTGAGAATCATTATGCAGAGAATCTAAAAGGCATATATCATTTGTTTGAATACAATATTATTCTCATTATTTTATTGGCTGCAGCAGGTCATCATTTATGCTCTAGTTTAAATTCGGTCTTTCAGTCAGTTGATGCAGCTAGTGAATGACAACTGTCACGCTTATCCACTAATTCAAATGTGGTTTTTGATGCCCTTATTCTGTAGATGATGCAAAGACCACGTTCCTTGCGGCAAAAAAGATGACATCTTTATAGGAGAGGAATGAGAACATAAATGCAAGTGTTGTGGCTGAATTACTTCCAAGTGTGAGGTACTTCAACTTCATCAGCTGCGCTGGACACAATAATTTGTGAAAAATAGTTGTACTGCAGTAGTTTGTTGCATGGCTGATTTATGTTACGCTGCTCTGCTCTCATTTCAAGCATTTCTCCATCCAAGCATCCTTGATTAAGGTGACTACCCTTAACTATTTATTAAGTGTGCGGTTAGTGGAGTTTTTTCTTTTTGGGACAATTTTTTGTTGAACTAAAGATGTATGGCTTGGTTTCCACATTCAAGTTCTTATAATCATACCACACAGCTGCCACCCATTTCTTTTAGCTAGATTGTGTACCTCTGTTGGTGCAGAAATGACGCTTCTGTGCTGGTTAAGTTTTCAAATGATTTTCTTCATCTTGTGGAATGTGTCACCGCTAACTTTTGATTTTTTTTTATTCCTATACAATAAAAGATAAGATTCGGAACGAAGAGATACGTAAGAAGGTAGGTGTTGCACCCATTGAAAATAAGATGCGAGAGAATCGTTTACGGTGGTTTGGACATATTCGGCGAAGGCCTAATGATGCTCCAGTTAGAAGGTTGGAGAAATGGGAAAATATATTAGTTAAAAGAGGTCGGGGTAGGCCTAGGAAGACTTGGATGGAGATGATAGGAAAGGATATGAATGCTTTGAACCTCACCGAGGACATGGCGTTGGATAGAAATGATTGGAGGAAAAGGATTCATGTGGAAGACCCAAAATGAATTTCTTTTTTGGTTCATATCGCTGACCCCAATTGTTTTGGGATGAAGGCGTAGTTGTTGTTGTTGTTTGAATCGTCGGTTGTAAGCTTCTGTTGAAACTTGAAAGACCGATTTGAATAGCTGCAAAACTTAGAACTCTGGTTCTGATAAATGAGGATTATCGACAAAATTTTGACTCTTTCCCTGTTATTGTGTTTCGCCTGATCCCTGTTGGCCATCTAGTGGCAGTTGATAGAAGAGGAAGGAAAAATGTAGGTTGACTTTCATTGCATTATGTTGCATGATATATTGCAGGTTCTGTGGGGTCATACTAAGCAGCATTCTGAAAGCTAAGAGACTGAACTGGATGCCTGAGAAAAAACAGTGTTCTTGAGAATAATTCTGTTTTATCGAACAATATCAGGAGGTGATTGTTATACTCAAATGATGGCACGCACTTTGAGGAGCATGCTTTTATATGTGGTCTGCTTTTGCATTAGATAAAGAATATTCTTCTTTTTGTTTTTTGGAAAAGCACCACTAACTTTGCGCATGAGAAAATGATGACCCAGTTGTCAGTCTTAAAATTCCTGTGAGCTGACTCGTTTTCCATGCCATTTTGGCTGATAAAATGTCCATGGTGCAATAAAAATTATATGGGCGATGTTGGAAAGATAGTAGAGAAAATGCATTTTTCTATTGTTTTGGGAAAAAATGGTGTTCAGATCCATCACCTTCGATTTGAAAATGAGCTGTTCCCTATCTTCCCCAACTAATTTTCCTCTACGAAATTTTTTCGCTAAGAACAATCTTCCTATCGAACCGGGGGTTCTCCGCTTATGTGGTAGGAGCAGTTTGTGCACATCTCAAGACCCACTAGTACGTAGATGGTTGGAAAACTGTTGTTCCCTCAGCAGCTCAGCTCTGTTATGAAACATAAGAACTATCTTCTCATATCCAAATGTGTAGTTTGTAGAAACGGAAAATGATATTATTGTACGAAAAATATAACTTGTTTTCTGAAATGCCCTTCGCTATTCTCTCCATGACCAAAATTACAAAAACTTCACTATAACCTTTTTTGACCCTTGCATGTGTTGAACTGGCAAAGTTCATGGGATGTTTCGTTCTGTTCCTCGGTTAATGCAAAGTAGGAATTCTTCACATTTTTTCTTGTGGACATCAAAATGGTTGCATGGGAACTTCGTGTTAGTCTTGAACTTCAAAATATTGCAAGTCACAGAGTTTGCGCATAATTTTATGTGAATCTCATTTTACTCTCAAACTCAAAACACGGCACATATGTCAAAGTCCACATAAAATTACGTGTGAATTTCATGAGTATAAAAACCTGAACACCTTATAATTTCATAAACTTTGTGAGGATAAATTTTTAAGGTTATTTGCGGTCTCCAACCAATGGTCCTCAACCTGTTTTTTGACGGTCACTTTTTTTTGTAACTATTCTGGCCAGACTTCATCTTCATATTTATTTAACGGCTGAACCATTTTTTTTTTAACACAATTTTCCTTTATATGCGCGTAAGTTGCTTGCTAGATGACCTTTACTTGCCAAAAGGCTCAAAACGTGCAGAAACCGGGTACCCATCATATCTGAGCCTGTTTTGGTTGTTGAGGCGTCAATATATCTGTCAAAGTCGTACTATCTTAGCAAGGGAGATGTTTTGGCTCGAACACCACCAGTACCATGAGCTTGGTCCAGCATGGTTAGTAGCGAAGTAAATAAATAAAGTAGATAAATTAATAACTGGAGCGCCAGCAGCCTGATTCGATGGCATGACCTGGGAATGGCAACTGCGTACTCACCGGTCACCCCATTATGACCTTCTCAATTCACACACTGGGTGGTGATGGGTCACGTTTCATCCCCCGTGTCATATCTCTTCTTGGGATTTCATTTACGCAAGTTGTTTTTTATTAAAATCGGGCTACATCATTCATTTAGTGAAGCAATATTGACATTTAAATCTAGGAAATCCAACTCGCGTGCAAGGTTTTTTTTGGCGATTAAAAACTCAACGGTTGACCATACATAAATTGTGATTTAAAAAAAAAAACAAATTTTCATCAAAAAACAAGATCTAAGGATCGCATCATGCTGAATCCATCTATATAGGGGCAGATTCGATCAAAACAACTTCCATCAAAGATCTTGAAGGTTATGAAGGTGGGGAGTGACATGAGTGGAACCGAGATGTGGTGGGTCCATGGATTTTCCTTCCTTTTGACCCAAGTTTCTCCATCTGTGGACCCTGCCCGAGTGGCTGAGTCTAACGATTCTAACCTCACCACGGTTTATACAACCACAAAACAACCAGACCGTTTCGGGTCCGTTGTTCCGTCCTGCAGACTCAGACAGATCAGATGAGCTTAATTCTTGTGAGGTTTGGAGGTTGGTTGGAGACCCACCTGCCACTTTGCCCTTGCGGGAAGTTCACGCTCACGCACGCCCCACACAAACTTAGCTCAACTCAAAGTGGGACAGTGGGGTCAACTCCAAAATTCGTCCTCAACTACATCCACCAGGGATCCAGGGAGCGGCTATGTGCCATGGCCAATTACATGGCATCCTTTCATGTGGGGCCTAGTGAGCCCCATGCAATGCTGTCATCTGATTGGCTGTGGCACTTAGCCATGTCACTCAACCGCTCCTTTGATCTCAACTACATCCTGCAGTAATCCTCTTCTTGCTCCTTTTCCCGCTTTGGTCTGCACCTCATCCCGCTAACGCATCTTCCTTTGTTTTTTGGTTTCCCATGCGAGCGCATGAATTCGTCGTCAGCACCAATCCCTCCACCGAAAGCCGTAAACTCCATTCTTCTTCTTCGTCCGAAGGGATGGTGGAGGTCGGTCGTCTTAATTTCTCTGTTTCTGCATCGCCGCGGTGAGGATTTTCTAGGGTTTTGTGTTTTCCGGACGCAGCATAACGGTGAAGGGGCGGATTCCATGATCGGGTTCGGAATCCCAGCCGGTCTCAACCCAATTAAGACTAAGCGCGGCCCTCCGTCCGATGAAACGGTCCCGGTTAGCGGTGCCACCGCCGACCGTCGGCTGGGAGTCTTCGTTCCTTCGTGGCGACTCCTGGCGAAGCGCGGAGAGTCGAGGATTGCTAGGAGTTTCTGCTGCGATGGTGAACGAGGTGGGTTAGTCGATTTTCTTGAAAGCGTTGTGGTTTTCAAATCCTTTTTCCCTCTCTTGAATTCTTTGGAGGTTTCCCTTTTAAGGTTTGTGCTCTGTCTGCTTCATGATTGTGATTGGTAAAGAGGAGTTAGTTAATAAGGTTTGACGTGTATGACCTAATAAGCGTAGAAACATTATCTCCTACAGCATGGATGCTGGAGAAATCACGGTATAGACGATGGTTACCGGAAATCATTGTAAGCGAGCTTCCAAAATTATCAGATTTTCAGAACGGGAATCGAACTTTCACTCGAGAACATTACATTTTCTTAATTTGAATTGTAATTCCTATGACAACGGCACCATAGTTGACCTTTTATTAATTGGATTAAAGAATAAATCTTAAATGTTGATATGCATTTTGTATAATTTTCTTTAAACGCCAGCATTTTCGTTTTATTGAACTTGAAGGTATTTTAGGTTATTCACTTGAAAAATTATAAGTCGACACTAATGTTCAAAACTTTCATCTCATTATAAGAACATGCACGCTAGTATTGTCTTGTATATAATTCACAAGTACGCTATGCTAATCTTTATCTACTATTTGTTCCTTACTACTGCCAGTAATGATTTTTTTCTTTAATATGTTCAAACCAGATTTTTTTTCTCTATTGACATATGTATAATAAATTAATCTTTTATCTTACAATAAAAATGTATTTTAGGCCCATTAGGTCCATCATACATTATAATGTCATATGGTTTATGTTTCAAAAAAAAAACAAAACAAAAAAATAGTGAAGAAATCTGAGATGAATCAGTAGCATCATATACTATAAAAACGTTGGCCTTTTTTTTTTATTTATGCATTCTTAAAAAGAACTTTTTAGTACTGCTTAAATGTGTCATAGTCACTTCTCACTTCACATGCTGTATAAACTCATTAATTCTCACGTCACTTTTCAATTAGTTTTGTACCATCCATCTGATGTGGAAAGTGCAGAGGCTTGTCTAAATGCATAGTCACTGAATTTTTAAGTGGGAATCAAAAAATGAGTTTCCATGAGATATATTCACTAATAGTGTGTTTTTCATTAATCCACTTGTCAATATAAATATGATAAGCTGGGATTTTGCATTGTGGAGCACAATGCAATATCTCCACTTTTTCCCTTTCTGGACAAGTAGGAGTATCCAGCACCCATTTAAAGGGTAAATTTACTTGTGAATCTGGGGGATTAGTTTTATCTATTTTTTATTTACAAAATAGTGAGGAACATAAATTTAGAAAAAAAATATATAAAGTATATTGAAAATGGTGGTTTTTCAGTAACGAAGGCTTTCTTGCCTGGCATCACAGTTAGCTAATGTTGAAAAGTAGAGTCTGCTCTCCTACTTTGAGTGAAAACTAATAGATGGTGTTAAATAAAGGGGGGGGGGGGATCGATTCTGGTCTCATAATTTGCACAATATTCACGTCATTAATGTTCAAGTGCACATAATAATGGTCATCTTCCTTAGGTTGTTCTCAAAATGGAAGTACCCTGTGATCATTTTTGAAATCAGAGTCTGTTTATATGTTATCTATATGTAGGGCTAGCAAAAGAGCTGAACGAGTAAGCTTGGGTTGTTCAGGTTTGGCTCATTATTTAGCTCAAATCGAGCTTAGGTTCGGGCTGAAGTGTATGATGAGGTCAGGCTTGTTAGTTTGGGCTCAGCTTATCACAAGCTTGAGCTGAGCCTGAGCTAGCTTGTTTTAGATAATTATTTTGTTTATTTGTTTATGCTTGAAAAGATTTATGACAAAGGACTCAAACCTTGATCCTTTTGCTACAAGCCATGTAACTCATCCAACTAGTCTACAACGCTTTAGTTGACATTAATGACAGTTAAATGATGCATATTATATTTTTAATGAGCCAGTCCGAGCTGAGCTGAGTAAACATCCTTTTTCGTGCTCGGCTTGTTATTTAATCAAGCTTGTACTTGGCTCATCGAGCCTATTTGTGAGCCTAAATGAGCCTGAATATGAGCTGAAAGGAGTGAAGCCATGGGTGTCTTGGTTCCGTTCCCCAGCCCTATCTATATGTGAGGAAGCAAAACTGACTGTATTAACAAGGGGGGAGCATTCTACATTTTCCATGTTATTCACCATCCAGAACTCGCACGGATAACTCTCCTAATGGAACATTGTGCTGCCTTTCATTCATCAGTGACATGTTATTCTTTGACTAAAATGATGTTCTTCATTTATGGTATTATTTAAAAAAAATAGAATTGGCAGATTCATGAAAAGCAGAACCTGGTGGCATGACGTATTAAGTTATTGTACCACTTTATCTTTATCATGGTATCTTGCATTAACATACGATCCTTGGAGTTAAAAAACAGAAATTTTAGCTAGTCAAAAAATGAAACTATATGAAATCACAAGAAATTTTGAATTCTGAGGAATGGAAACTACAGTGATTCAGGCTTCCACTTGAAGCACTCACACTTTTCAGAGGTTGGATCATTTATCCCAAGCAAGACATGTTTTTTTACCAATTGGAACACAGGAATCATGTGTTTTATGGTTGTCAAAGGAACAGTTCTTTTTATGCTCTTTAGCTAATAACAGTTACATGACTATTTCTCCTCTCTTTTTTCTTTTCTTTTCTCTTTTTTTGTTTGTGAGTGTGTTTCATACTCTCCTTGCTCATCCAGGCACTAGAAACCAAGTGTTCAGTGACTCACAGGGTGGATCTCAAAGTACTAAGAGGGTGCAAGCCGACTTTCCAGGAGTAGAACAGTTAGCTGGTAGCAGGGATCCAAAGATTGAGGTGTCATGTTTAAAAAATTCCATGTAGAAACTGAAAACACATGGTTCTGATCCAGTTCAACCTGGTTTACACAACCCCAGTGACTTGAAGGTATTAAGTGGATATTCATGTTAGCTCTGTTAGATTTTTTGACAAAAGAGAGCACCAATTATTACCATTTTGTAGTTCTGAACTTCTAAGTCCTGTGGATTATCTCTTTTACTTCACACTTTGAATGCTATCTTGTCCTTTGAAAAAAATTTGAGCAATCAATTTTGTTAAATGCTATTCTTTGTGACTTCATATAAAGTTCACCCTCTCCGTTTCATGCCTGTTTTTTGTTAAAATGTAAATTGTAACATATATCTAATATTATTATTATATATATTTTCCTTTTATTATTTTTCATTTTTCTTTATTTCCTTTTTTTGTATCTAGTTCTGTTTGAACTAGATTTATAATATAGTTAATTGGAACTTGACTAAGGAATAGTCATTGGTGTTAAAATGTAAACTGAAATATATATATATATATATATATATATATATTATTTAATATTATTATATTTTCTTTTATTATTTTCTTTTTCTATTTTTTTATTTTCTTTTTTAGCATCTAGTTCAATAGAAACTAGATATTTTGATCCAGTCAAGTTCCTGTTGGAACTTGACTGTGCAAGTAGTTGTTGGACTGTAGTCCAATAGCTATAATAAATGTTGTTGGACTATAGTCCAACAGCTATAATAATAAATGTTGTTGGACTGTAGTCCAACAGCTATATTAAGAGAGGTTGGAATCCAACGTCTCTTTTTGGAGAGCTCAAAATGAGCTCTCCTCTCTCTCCCATTGTTTTGTATATATAGGGGTGAACCCCTTCAATGTAAATAACCATGCTTCTTAAGCATTTTGTTCATGAATAAAGTATTATTTATTTTTCAAGTGTTCTTCCCTTTATACCCTTTCAAGGGTCATGCTTGTAGTGTCTCCAATAGACACTTGTTTGTGAGTTATTTGTGCATTTGTTGAAGACCACCATTTCATTTCATGGTATCAGAGCTACGAAATCCTTAGATCTTGAAGTGCTTCCGCCTCGATTTCCGTGCCACATTTACAAAAGGTGTTTCATCACCTTGTTCTTGGCTCAAGAAGATTTGTTTGAAGAAAGGCGAACTTGTGCTACAAAAAAATTTGGTTTTGTATCCTCTCTTATTCCTTTGTCTACTCTTTTTCTTTTCTTTTTATTTTTCTCTCTCTCTCCTCCTATTTATTCCTCTCTTACCCTTGTAAAAGATGGATGACAATGATAAGATCACCATCATTCCTATGAAGCTAAATGATACTAACTATGTAATGTGGGCTTCGATTATGAAGCACCACATTTGGGGAAAAGGTTTATGGGGTATAGTGGATGGTTCCGATTTGGAACCTAAACTATCTCTTACCAAGAAAGAGGGTGATAAAGAGGTTCCTCTAACGGAAGAAGAGAAGAGTAAGGCGTTAGCCACTTATGAAAAGAAATGGAAAGAATGGAGGATAGGGCATGCAAAAATTATGTCATGGCTCATCAATAGCATAGACATTAAAAAATGCTCTAGTCTAGCTAAGTTTGAGCATGTCGATAAGGCTTGGGAATACCTCAAAAACATGTATTCCCTTTAAGATATTGCACATGTATGCAATTTACAAGATAAAGTTCGGACAATGACTCAAAAAGATAAAACTATTCGAGAATATTATAATGAGTTGTCCGAACTTTGGGAAGAGTTGGCTCTTCTTGAGCCTAAATGGCATTGTGCCGAAGACATCGAGCTTCGCCAAAAGCAACTCGATATGGAACATTTCTATCAATTTGTGAATGGTCTAAGGTCGGAGTTTGAATCCACCAAATCGGCCCTTTTACATCGTGGAAAAATTCCTTCTATTGTTGATACTATAGAAGAGCTCACTATGGAGGAAAATAGACTTAGAAAAAGTACTCCAAAAGTTGATGATGACTCCGTTTTAGCTGTATCTAGACCGGGGAATCATACTCGTACTTACAAGCCGCCTCATTTTGGAAGGCAAAACGGCGACTTTGATAAAAGAAAAGTTATTTGTCATCATTGTCATGAACCGGGGCACTATAGGCCTCAATGTCCAAAGTTAAAAAGAAGAGAAGAAAAAAGAGTTGCATCTGTTGAATCTGAGTCAAAAGATCAAGATGCACCTGTGTCTATGACTCAACTGATGGAAATCCTTCAACCTCTTCTCAAAGGGGTATCCTCCTCAACCGAAGCCTCAACTGGAGCGGCAGTTGCATCTTTCTCCGGTCCAGGTAACTTTCCTTGGCTTTTAGATTCTGGTGCTTCTTTTCATATGACCCCAAATGTTAATAGTCTATCCGAATGTCTTAAAAATGACTCAAGTGTGTCAAAGGTTTTTACAGCCGATGGCACATCTCTCGAAGTAAAAGGAATAGGATGTTTTGAAAATCTTCAAAAATCCAAAAGATTTTTTATCCCAGAAGTTAGATATATCCCTAAACTTAATTTGAATCTCTTATCTGTCTCGCAAATATCTGATTATGGATGTAATATCTCCTTCTCTTCTCATGGTTGTTGGGTACAGGATCGCCAGTCAGGGAAGCTGATTGGGGAAGGCCATAGAGAATGAGGACTTTATTACATGGACTTTTTGGAATTACCCAAGAATGCATTTTGTTATAATATTCAGAAATTAGAATTGGATTTATGGCACAAAAGGCCTGGCCATCCTCATATGTCTAAAATTCAATATTTTCCAAGTTTGGAAAAATTTTGTAATTCTGAAAATTTTTCTTGTAAAGACTGCATTCTTGGCAAAATGAAAAGGTTACCATTTCTTAGTAGAACTTTTGTTTCCTCACGACCACTTGAGTTAATACATTCGGATGTTTGAGGCCCCGCACCAGTTATTTCCAAAGGTGGTTATACATATTATGTCATTTTTGTTGATGACTTTTCTAGACATACTTGGATTTATTTTCTTAAACATAAATCTGATGTCTTTGCTAACTTCCAAATATTTCATAAAATGGTTAAAAATAAGTTTCAAAATGATATTTCTGTTTTTCGCACTGATTCAGGAGGAGAATTTATGTCCAACGAATTCAAAGACTATCTCAATTTACATGGTATTACACATCAAAGATCATGTTCACACACTCCACAACAGAATGGCCTAGCCGAACGCAAACATCGGCACATTATGGAAACTACTAGGACATTGCTAATTGCAAATCAAGTTTCAAAAAGTTTTTGGGCTGAAGCGGTCCTAACTGCCACCTACCTCATTAATAGGATGCCATCTTCCTCATTAAAGAATACAACTCCAATAGAAAAGCTTGTTAATTTAACTCCAGATTATTCTAGATTAAGAGTCTTTGGATGCAAATGTTTTGTTTTCACCAACAGAAATGATAAACTCTCTCCTCGTGCAATCCCATGTGCCTTTTTAGGATATGCTGATAATCAAAAAGGCTACAGGTGTTTCGATTTTCAAAATGACAAATTATATGTGTCAAGAAATGTATCTTTTTTGGAAAAAGAAAGCTTCTTTGAATTTGAAAAATCCAAGGATGTCACTGAATACTCGTTTTTAATTGATCCAACTTCAAAATCCAATGAATGTGATGTTGGATGTGACCTTGACAATGATCAAAGTCCTATTGTTGTTGAAAATAATGATAATGAAGAGCAAATCCATAGGGATGTTAGTCTACAATATTCAAGACGTAGAGAGCAAAATCTTCCATGTGCATTACAAAAATACTCTGAAGTCCCACCTAGAAGAACGTCTAGAATCTCTAAACCTCCAGAAAAATTTGTGTCTTATGAATCTTTTTCACCCACGTATAGGGCCGCCATTACATTAATACAATCATATGTTGAACCATCATCCTATTCTCAAGCAAAAAATCATATAGAATGGATAGAAGCCATGAAAATAGAATTGGATGCACTAGAAAAGGCCAATACTTGGACGATACAAGATATTCCTCCGGGTAAGAAACCTATAGGTTGTAGGTGGGTATACAAAGTCAAAACCAAAAGTGATGGGACCCTGGAAAGATATAAGGCCCGTTTAGTAGCAAAAGGATATGCCCAAGAGTATGACATCGATTATGAAGAAACATTTGCTCCTGTGGCCCGTATGACCACTGTTAGAACTTTAATAGCCTTGGCCTCCATTAGAACATGGCCTATCTTTCAATTAGATGTCAAAAATGTTTTCCTGAATGGGAATCTCGTTGAAGAAGTATACATGGAAGCCCCACCTGGTATTAGTATCCCTAAGGGTAAATCTCTTCGTCTAGAAAAAGCTCTTTATGGTCTTAAACAGGCTCCAAAAACCTGGTATGACTGATTTAGTCATGTTATGCTTGATATTGGTTTTCAACCTTGTTTAACTGACACTGCTTTGTTTGTTAAGAAATCTGATGCAGGCATCATTATTCTTCTTCTCTATGTGGACGATATGATCATCACCGGAGGCGACAAACAGGGAGTTGCAAATATCAAATCTCTTCTTAAAACTCACTTTGAAATGACTGACTTAGGTTTATTAAGATATTTTTTAGGCATTGAAGTTGCTTATTCCCCTCGGGGGTATTTGATATCTCAATCTAAATTTGCTCTTGATATCGTTTCCAGGTCTGGAATTACAGATGATAAGAAAGTAGACACTTCAGAAGTTGTCAATGTTAAAATGAAAATTGATGATGGAGAACTTCTTGATGATCCTACTCCTTATAGACAACTTGTTGGAGCTCTTTCTTATCTTTCCATTACTAGGCCAGATATAACTCATGCGGTTCATACAATCAGTCAGTTTCAGCATGCTCCCACCTCCGTGCACATGGGAGCGATTTTGCGTATTATTAGATACTTAAAATCCTCTCTTTCACGAGGACTCTTCTTGTCTGCTTCATCTTCATTAAATTTAATTGCATATACTGATGCTGACTGGGGAGGTGATCCCAATAATAGACACTCAACTACTGGTTTTTGTGTATTCCTAGGTGAAACCTTAATTTTGTGGAGGTGCAAGAAGCAACAGAAAGTCTCTCTTTCCTCCACCGAAGTTGAATACAGAGCCATGGCAACCACCACTATGGAGGTTGTTTGGCTCAGACGATTGCTAGCAGATATGGGAGCTAAAGCAACGCAAGCTTCAAAGATGTGCTGTGACAACAAAAGTGCGATCTACATTGCAAGCAACCGAACATTCCATGAGCGCACTAAACACATTGAGATGGACTGTCACTATGTCAGAGAGGAATACTTACATGGAACCATTGATCTGCCATATGTTACATCAGAATATCAATTAGCAGACTTTTTCACCAAGCCTCTCGCTGCTCCCAGATTTCACTTCCTCTTAGACAAACTTTCGCTCATTGTACCGTAAGTTTGAAGGGGAGTGTTAAAATGTAAACTGCAATATATATATATATATATATATATATATATATATATATATATATATATATATATATTATTTAATATTATTATATTTTCTTTTATTATTTTCTTTTTCTATTTTTTTATTTTCTTTTTTAGCATCTAGTTCAATAGAAACTAGATATTTTGATTCAGTCAAGTTCCTGTTAGAACTTGACTGTGCAAGTAGCTGTTGGACTGTAGTCCAACAGCTGTAATAAATGTTGTTGGACTATAGTCCAACAGCTATAATAATAAATGTTGTTGGACTGTAGTCCAACAGCTATATTAAGAGACGTTGGAATCCAACGTCTCTTTTTGGAGAGCTCAAAATGAGCTCTCCTCTCTCTCCCATTGTTTTGTATATATAGGGGTGAACCCCTTCAATGTAAATAACCATGCTTCTTAAGCATTTTGTTCATGAATAAAGTATTATTTATTTTTCAAGTGTTCTTCCCTTTATACCCTTTCAAGGGTCATGCTTGTAGTGTCTTCAATAGACACTTGTTTGTGAGTTATTTGTGCATTTGTTGAAGACCACCATTTCATTTCAATTGGTCTCTAGTCCAACGGCTATAATAAGAGCCATTGGACTAGAGTCCAACTACTCTTTTTGTGAGAGCTCAAAGTAAGCTCTCCTCACTCTCTCTTTTTTGTATAAATAGGGGTGAACCCCTTCAGCATTTGTACTCAATGCTTCTTAAGCATTTTTGTCATAAATAAAGATTTATTTATTTTTATTGTGTTCTTCCATTTATACCCTTCTATAGGTTTTGTTTGAAGTGTCTTTAATAGACATTCTTTTGAGAGATTCGCGTGCTTTGTGGAAGATCACCATTTCATTACATGGTATTAGAGCCCTGTTGTGATCAAGTTATTCTTTCGGTGCATCGGAAAGTGTGTCATTCAAAATTTGAGAAAGTGGTGAAGTAGTCGTTACCTCTCCTTTCTTCTCTTTTCCTTGGATTTACTCGGTATGAATTTTACATTTCTTAAGTATTCATTGTGTTATTTAGCTCATGCATTATGCATGAGAAGAACATTTATTTTCTTTATCATTATATATATATATATATATATATATTCTTCTATGTTATTTCTTTTAAATTAAAACAAAAACAAAATGTATGCTTTGAAATTTTTCATCGTTGAACTTGTTTTTCTTATCTTTTTTGCTTATCTTAAGAAAACTAGATATACATATCATGTTTGAATCTTGAAATTTTTCAAAACTTGCTTTAATATATATATATATAATCATGTTTATTGACCTTAGATGGTTCGTCAATCATGTTCATATCTTAAAATAATTTGATAATAATGTTGTATTTCACAAAGTATAATCTTACTTGAACTTGTGTGTATAACAATAATAATGACTTTAGGTATTTTGAACTTATGATTATGTTGTTGACCTCATGCCTTGCATGTGATTTAAATATTGTATTGCATCCTTGATAGAAATGTGTGTTCATGTTTAAAACTCTTGACTCATTGTATACTGAAAATATAAAATTTTATACTTTAAATCTATCACTTACATGTATGCTTAAATTTGTTTGTAAGCATGTCTTTTGTATGAGATATGTGACTCTAATTATTGCATATACATGAGTCTTTTTAATCTCTTTATGAGAATGTATGCACTTAGTTTTTCATATGGTTCTTTTGGTATCTATACATATGCTTTGGTTCTCTTTAATGGCATTGAGTCTCATAGTCAACTTGTGAGTTAAATCTAAATAATCCTTTTTGAAATCATATATATTGTTTTTATAGTCTCTTTGAGAGTCATTGGATTTTTTGCATGTAATATACCTTATTACACTTATTTCTTGATTGATGTATTCATGAACTCTCTTTGAAGAATTGCTTATAATAAGTATGATTCTTATTTACTTATTAAAAATTGTAAAAATTGTCATAGGACATATGATTGCACTTAATTCTAAGATTTCATCTTATTTATTGAAGCTTTAAATTTGGAACTTTATATGTTCAAATTGATTCCTTTTATGAACTAGATCAAGTTAGCTCGTTATATAACTTGCTTATGTTAACAATGCCTATAATTACATGAGCATATGAGTCTAAGTTTTTCATCTATCATTATTGAATTTGATTTGAAACTTTGCTTTTAAAATCGGTATTTGAACTCATTTTGTTTAGAAAATGACTTCCGTGAATATTCATTGTCTTCTTATGGCATTTGTGTTGTCCATTATAGACCTTTTATGCATCAATCTTCTTGGCCTTGTTATTATTGAATCAGAGATGTTTGTTGGAGTGAGTTATGTGAACCTCGTGTTATGTCATTTTAGATTGTCAACTTGTAGTTTGACTCTAACTGACAGTTATGTGATCTTTGAGTGTGTTGTATCACTCATTTGTTCTTTGGACATTGATTTTATTATAGATACTTTTAATTATGTGTATTTGTGATGGCTATCTATTTTTTTGAAACCATGGTGTTTCGAAATATGGTTAAAATTGATAATGATTGCATTAATGTGTTTTCGTTACAAGCTTTCTTACCTTGGTTGTCTTTTCCTTTTTTATGCCTCTTATCTAAGTGTCATTATATGTAAACAAGAGATGTTTATTCACACCTTCGTGTGTGATTTTTAGCCCATTGTTGGCTTTGCACTCTTGCTCTAGTAGTTGATACACTTGTTTTAAGTATCATTATACTAGACAAGAGATATTGATTCATACCTTCATGTATGATTTTTAGGCTATTCTTGGCTTTGTACTCTTGTTCTAGTCGCTGATACACTTGATTTTGAGTGTCACTATATGTAGACAAGAGACATTTATTCACACTTTCGTGTATGATTTTTAGTCCATTGTTGGCTTTCTGCTCTTGTTCTAGTCGTTGATAGACTCATTTCAAGTGTCATTATATGTAGACAAAAGTTGTTTTTACACACCTTTGTGTGTGTCTTTGACCCTTTAGTGGCATGTTCTTTATGCTCTTTGTCTAGTCGTTGATACACTTGATATTTGAGGTTTGGAGGACTATGAGGTGATTGTTTGTGATGGTTAAACCGATGCTCTAATTTACTCATTCAAATGTTTGAGAATTTTTAACATATTCAAAATTGTCTAACTCATCTTCTCTTCTATGAGAAATGATTGATTGAAATAATTTTATGCATCTTGCATTGCATTATTAAAGTTTGCAAAATATCACTCATTGATATTTGTGAGAATGTAATTTTTCACAAATTAGTGTTGATTTACACATTTCATTTCTCCTTCCTTATATAAGTTTTTAAAATCTCTCTTTGCAAAATACCATTTTTTGATATTTATGGGATTTTTTTAAATTTGTCATCTTTCGCAAATTGGTTTTGACTTGCTTATATCATTCCCTTTGTCATGTGAGACCTTTTTAACTCTTTAATGAATCTCTTAAAAATCTTTACTACTTGTTCCTTTCTTATATAGAAAAATATTTATCGATAAAAATTCATGTATTTCATTGATAACATATATATATATATGGTCATCTATGTTAAAATATGATGTATATTTATATATATATATATACATAGATTACGACACATACACATATATATAATATATATATGTCTATGTGTCTAATTATATATATATATATAAATATATATATATATTTATTTTGTAAAACCCGATAGGGGTATTTCTGTAATTTCACCCTGTACACGCATATCTTTGATATGCTTTTCTCCTTTTCTTTTTCCTTTATTCTTTTTCCTTTTTTGTTTTTATTCACTTGAGAGGGGTCCACATAGAGTCGTTGGACCCCTCCAACGGTCATAAATATGACCGTTGGAGGGGCTCCAACGACTCTATGGGAGCCCCTCCTTGGGTCCCTTGCTGTGTATAAATAAGGGGCTCAGCCCCATGTATTTGCTAAGCTTCTCTTGAAGCATTCTATGAAGTGAGATATATTTTTTATCTTCTTTTTGTGCTTGACCACTTTTGTGGTTTATTTTGCCCTTTAGTGGCATCTTGTGTATGTGCGTGCTTCCGTGCTTTCGCTTGGAGACGTTGCTCTTTTCATTTGGCACCTCATTACATGGTATCAGAGCCTTGGCTAAGAAGACTTCATTGGATCCTCCATTGACAAGTAATACCTCTCCACTCTCTTGTCTTATAAATTTTTCTTCTAATGGCCAACAAAGATGCAAAAATCGATCTCTCATTCAAATTGGATGGGACCAATTATCGCATGTGGGCGGCCGCTATGGAGAATAATCTCAAAGGTAAAAGTCTTTGGGGTTATGTATGTGGAACCATTCCGGAACCACAACTAAAGTTAACTAAATTTGAAGGAGGTGAAGAAAAAGCCTTGAATGAAGAAGAAAAAGAAAAGGCTATTCTTGATTACTCTTCTAAAATGGAAGATTGGGAAAGTGAACATGCTAAAATCTTGGCATGGTTCATGAATAACGTTGAATTGAAGATTTTTGCAAATCTTGCAAAATTCAAGAAGGCTAATGAAGCATGGTTTTTCATGAAAGGTATGTACACTCAAAGAGACCTTGCTAGGCACTTTTTTCTTCAAGAAAAGGTAAGAGCTACCAAGCAAGGTGATATGAGCATTAGGGACTATTATAGTGCCCTATCCTCTTTATGGGATGAACTTGTCCTTCTCGAACCGCAATGGGAAGGAAGTGCTATTGCTATGAGACAAGAGCAAATGGAAAAAGAGAGGTTCTTTCAATTTATTCATGGGCTTCGTCCCGAATTTGAACAACTTAGAGGATCTCAACTTCATAGAGCCTCTACTCCTCTAAGCGATATTTTGGCCGATTTATGTCAAGAAGAAACCCGTTTGGCCTTGAAAAGGGATGTTGATGAAGTACATGCCGTGTCTAGACCCGGCAACAATGTAAGATCATATAAACCACCACATTTTTGGAAGAATAATGGTGGAGGAAGGAAAATCATTTGTCATAATTGTAATGAACCGGGCCGTATTCGTCCCGATTGCCCTAAATTCAACAAGAAGGTAGCTTCCGTGGGAGAAACTCCTCCAATCATCAATGAAGATTCAAAGAAGGATGGTGACATAAAGGATTCCATCGCTCATCTAACCGAAACTCTTCAACAATTTATGAAGATGAACGCCTCTACATCATCATCCTCACCTTCCACTTCTGGTGCCGCCATTTCTTCATTCCCAGGTATGTCTTCTTGGATTCTTGATTCGGGTGCCTCTTTCCATATGACTCCAAATGCATCACTTTTGTCAAAACCAAGTCTCAATAAATTTAAATCATATGTATCCACCGTCGATGGAACTTCTTTAAATGTTGAGGGTATTGGAAACCTTGAGAAAATTTATGACCAAAACAAAGAATTTTTTGTTCCCAAAATCCGAATCATCCCAAAACTTAATCTAAATCTTTTCTCCGTCTCTCAAATTACCGATTTTGAATGTAATGTCTCTTTTTCACCAACTCATTGCTATGTGCAGGATCTCCGGTCCGGGAAGCGGATTGGGCAAGGCCATAGAAGAGGGGACCTTTACTATATGGATTTTTTGTCTTTGTCATCCAAATCATTTTGTAATCATGTTCAATCCAAAGATATTGAGACTTGGCATAGGAGACTTGGGCACCCTAGTATTTCTAAATTGTACCTTTTTCCATTTTTGGAAAAATTTTGTAATACAAATACTTTTACATGCAATGATTGTATTCTTGGGAAAATTCACTCTCTTCCATATTCTCATAGCAATTTTGTGTCAAAAAGGCCTTTTGAACTTGTGCATTCCGATGTATGGGGACCGGCACCCGTTATGTCCAAAGGAGGCTTCTCTTACTATGTTTCTTTTATTGATGATTTTACTAGATACACATGGGTTTATATTATCAAGAATAAATCCGGTGTCTTCACCAATTTTAAAGAGTTTCACGCTCTTGTTCAAAACCAATTCCAACACAATATAGCCATTTTTAGATCCGACTCCGGAGGAGAATACATGTCTAAAGACTTCCAAAATTATTTTAAAACAAATGGAATTTTGCACCAACGATCTTGTCCTAAAACTCCGCAACAAAATGGTCTTGCGGAAAGGAAACATAGGCATTTAATTGAAACCACAAGAACTCTTCTTGTGTCTAAATGTGTTCCTAAAAACTTTTGGGCCGAAGCTCTTCTTACCGCAACATATCTTGTGAATCGTATGCCCTCTTTCTCTTTGAAAAATGTTTCGCCCTTTGAAAAATTATTTAAAATTACTCCCGATTTTAATAGACTAAGAATCTTTGGATGCAAATGTTTTGTACTTAGTCTAGGACAAGATAAGTTGTCACCTAAAGCTATTGAATGTGTGTTCATTGGCTATGGTGAGAATCAAAAAGGCTATAGATGTTATGATATTCGAAACAATAAATTATATGTGTCAAGAAATGTAAACTTTATTGAAGAACAAAATGGTTTCGATATCCACACATCTAAGGAAGACATCGATTATTCTTTTCTATTTGACTTAGCTCCTAGAATTGAGTCTCCTGAGGCTATTTCTTGTGATACTAGTTGTGATGGGATTTCACATTATAATGATATACAACAACATGATAATACCTCCCAAAATGAAAACCTTAATGATATAAATGTCTATACCCGGCGGATAGGAAATGAACATCAACCTGCTATTGACATATACTCTCAAGACTTTTCTTTAGAAGAATCTACTGACAACCATCTACCTAGGAGATCTTCTCGTACCAGTAGGCCACCACAAAAGTTTGTGTCCTATGAATCTTTTTCTCCGAATTATAGGACTTGTCTTATGTTAATACATTCGTATCACGAACATTCCTCTTTTAAGGAAGCTAAAGATCACCCACATTGGATTGAAGCCATGAAAATCGAATTAGAGGCTCTTAACAAGGCCCAAACCTGGAGAATTATTCCTTAACCTTTAGGGAAGAAGGCAATTGGGTGTAGATGGGTATATAAAGTCAAAATTAAATGTGATGGGTCTCTTGAAAGATACAAAGCTCGTTTGGTAGCAAATGGCTATGCCCAAGAATATGGGATTGATTATGAAGAAACCTTTGCTCCCGTGGCCAGAATGACTAGTGTACGAACCTTAATTGCCTTAGCATCCATCAAACAATGGCCTATATACCAACTTGATGTTAAAAATGCTTTCTTAAATGGAACTTTATGTGAAGAAGTTCTTATGGATCCTCCGCCGGGTCTTGAAATTGGGAAAGGCAATATTCTAAAATTAAACAAAGCTCTTTATGGGTTAAAACAAGCGCCAAAAGCTTGGTATGATCTTTTTAGCAAAGTAGTTCTTGATAATGGTTTCTCCTCATGTTACACTGATACTGCTTTGTTTGTTAAATCCTCTAATGAATACATAACCATTTTGTTATTATATGTTGATGATATGATTATCACAGGTAATGATAAGAAAGGTATTGATCTTATTAAAAATATTCTTAAGAAAAATTTTGATATGTCTGATCTGGGTTTTTTGAGGTATTTCTTAGGAATTAAAGTTGCATACTCCCCCAAGGGGTATGTCCTATCTCAGATGAAGCTTGCCTCTGATATTATTGCTAGGTCTGGGCTAACAGATGACAAAAGGGTGGAGACTCCAGAAGTGATCAATGCCAAGATGAGAGCCAATGATGGCACTCCTTTAGTAGATCCCACGCCTTATCGTCAATTGATTGGATCCTTAACATATTTATCTATTACCAGGCCTGACATTTCCCATGTTCATAGTGCAAGCCAATTTCAGACTGCTCCTACCACCACTCACATGGCAGCAGTAATGAGGATTATCAGATATCTAAAAGATTCCATAACTAAGGGAGTATTCTTATCCTCTTCTTCACCTCTTACTTTACTTGCGTATACTGACTCTGATTGGGGGGGTAACCCCGATGATCGTATTTCGACCACAGGTTATTGTGTGTTTCTTGGGGAGTCACTTATCTCCTGGAGGTGTAAAAAGCAGCGTAAAGTTTCTCTCTCATCTACTGAAGCCGAATATCGGGCGATGGCCACTACCACAACTGAGATTATATGGTTAAGAAGCTTACTTAAAGATATGAGTGTCTCATTCTCAACTCCCTCAAAGCTATGTTGTGACAACAAGAGCTCCATTTATATCGCTAGCAATCACACTTTTCACGAACGAACGAAGCATATTGAGATGGACTGTCATTATGTTCGAGACGAGTTTTTACGAGGCACCATTCAACTTCCATATGTTCCTACCGAATATCAGTTGGCGGACTTCTTCACCAAAGCTTTGCCTTCGCCTCGCTTCTACTTCCTCCTTAGCAAACTCTCGGTGATCTCACCATGTGTTTGAGGGGGGTGTTAAAATATGATGTATATTTATATATATATATATATATATATATATATATATATATATATATATATATATATACATAGATTACGACACATACACATATATATAATATATATATATGTCTGTGTCTATCTATATATATAAATATATATATATATTTATTTTGTAAAACCCGATAGGGGTATTTCTGTAATTTCACCCTGTACACGCATATCTTTGATATGCTTTTCTCCTTTTCTTTTTCCTTTATTCTTTTTCCTTTTTTTGCTTTTTTCTTTTTTGTTTTTATTCACTTGAGAGGGGTCCACATAGAGTCGTTGGACCCCTCCAACGGTCATAAATATGACCGTTGGAGGGGCTCCAACGACTCTATGGGAGCCCCTCCTTGGGTCCCTTGCTGTGTATAAATAAGGGGCTCAGCCCCATGTATTTGCTAAGCTTCTCTTGAAGCATTCTATGAAGTGAGATATATTTTTTATCTTCTTTTTGTGCTTGACCACTTTTGTGGTTTATTTTGCCCTTTAGTGGCATCTTGTGTATGTGCGTGCTTCTGTGCTTTCGCTTGGAGACGTTGCTCTTTTCATTTGGCACTTCATTACAATCTATACTTAAAATCACTCTAGGATGAGTGAGTGAATTATGTTTTTAATTGATTATCGTGTCCATATTGTGGTATGCATAAATTTAATTAACTCATCTTTTATTGATAAAAATTGTTATCTTTTCATTGTTGTTTCATGTGCAATTAATATGCTTTAACTGTATGATGCATATATGTGTATTAGCATGATTCACATAATTGCATGTATGAAGTTAATTAGCCCTTTCTGAAGATTTTGAGTTCTCTAAATAAAGATTCTTTTTTCATGCCTTTGTGCATTTGTACTCCTTTGTGAGTATTTCATTGTGCATTTGTGCACTTACCCTCTTTGTGATTATTGTGGGTTAATCAAGTCATCTTTGAACTTGATGTTATTGAAGATATTTTCACATTAAAGTCATTTTTCGGACTTGATTCTTTTTTAAAGACATTTTCACGTGGTGCTTGCTTGATTGAAATGCTTAAGATATTTTTTTATAATTGTTTATCCCTTCTTAATGAATCATATGCCCTTTAAATAATCAAATCTTCTTATGATCAATGTTATGGTTTCTTATGATTATGATTTTATTTCATCTTTGAGGATACTCCTCTTGTCTTTCTTAATATCTAATGATTCGAAAAATTATTACTATTTTGTTTGCATCACTATATTCTTGCTTTAAAATATCTTGTGGTTAAAATGTTGCAATTCTTGGGCTAGCATATTTTTCTTGTGTACTTGGGGTCTTTTTTTTATTTGTTCTTTCTCTAAAGGTTCTTAAGGATCTGATACCTTCGATACATCATGGAGATAGCCAATGAAGCTTGCTTGGGGGATGATCACCAACGAAGGCATTGGAAGACTTACATTTGCAAAATTTTCTGATATGTTGTAAAGATGGCGATTTTCATTAAAGAATCTTGATGACTTGGAGTCCTTCCCTTTGTTTCTCCAAACTTTCCATCTCCTCCCCGTAAAGTTTGAGGGGGCGTGTTAAAATGTAAATTGTAATATATATATATATATATATATATATATATATATATATATATATATATATATATATATTTTTTTTTTTTTCCTTTTATTATTTATTATTTTTCTTTATTTCCTTTTTTTGTATCTAGTTCGGTTTGAACTAGATTTATAATATACTTAAGTTCCTAGTTGGAACTTGACTGAAGAATAGTCGTTGGACTAGAGTCCAACTCTTTTTGTGAGAGCTCAAAGTGAGCTCTCCTCACTCTCTTTTTTGTATAAATAGGGGTGAACCCCTTCAACATTTGTACTCAATGCTTCTTAAGCATTTTTTGTCATAAATAAAGATTTATTTTTTTTATTGTGCTCTTCCATTTATACCCTTTTATGGGTTTTGTTTGAAATGTCTTTAAAAGACATTCTTTTGAGAGATTCGCGTGCTTTGTGGAAAATCACCATTTCATTACATTTTTTTCATAAAGAACCCACTTCCCCGGTTATAATTGGTATGTGTCATTGTTCAGGAGCTTTTGGGGCCCTTGAATACAAGATTAGATGCTACTAAAGAAGCAATGAATGCCAAACTTGCTCTTTTCAAAAGAGAAGTGATGGCCATCCTAGATGGGCAGGGGGCTGAATCTGCTGAGTCAAGGGAAATGGCTAAATAGCTTCTTGTTATATCAGAAAAGTATACAAAGCTCTCCTGTTCTGAATTTCAGCAGAAATGTGAAGGCATAGTGCAAAGTTTAGCAGAGAAGAGACTGATTCGTCAACCAGGTTGGTTGAAGCAGTTATTTAGTAGGATAATTTGCATTTTAATTACAGGTTTTAGGCTATTATAGGTGCACAAAGAGAATGGACCAATTGATGAAAATCATATTTGTATGTTCGAAAAGTATTTGGAAACTGTTCCAGACATAGAAAGAAGCTTGATTCCTCAGCAAAGTAGTTCTAAGATCGAGTCTGGTGCAGCCTTGAATAATATGGAGGATGTTCGAAATCATTCACCCATTGATGCACCATTGAAACCATAGAGCCAGCTTGTGGAACCTCATGATCAGAAAGGCATTAAGTCTGAAGAGTACAGGAGATTTCAGTGTCGCTCCTCTGTTACAGTCATCACAAAGTGAGTGACATTCTGATCAGGGCTGCATCACAGAATCTGACACTTGCAGTTATTGTGAGACTCTAAATGATAAGTTGCTTTCCTCATTTGACGATGAGGATGCATTGGTCTTTCAGAAAGATGGTAGGTCACCCAAGAGGCTGCTAGATGAAATGAGATGGAACTCACTTCATGAGCAACATTATCGTGAACATCTTGATGGATCTGCAGAATATGCGAGGAACTTGTTCCATCCTCTCATTTAGAGACTCATTCCTACATATGTGCTTTTGCTAATAAATGTGACTTGAAAGGTTTGGATATTAAGGAGTGCCTCTTAAAGTTTGTTGAGATTCTTGAACATATTATCAAGTGTTACACTTCAACTGGTTTCCCGGCATCTTGCGGGGGCCCTGGAGTTTCAAAACTTCAGGTTGCATCCTCATGAGGATTTGAAGGTCAGTCCCCTAAAGTGAATGAATGTCATAATAAGGGTATGGAGGGAATGTTTGAAGACATCCATGAGATGGACATAGCTTGTATAGATGAATCTCATGTTGCACCATCAAATAGTTTCACTGGGGCAGGCTTGAAAGATCAGTACTTTGAGCCTTCATCTGTTGAATGTACAACTCCAGCTTCTTCCACAAGTACGCCAAGAGCAAGACAATTTTGGTTTGTTTTGGTTGGAGCGGAATTCCTCAGAACCAGAGGATGTGATGCAAGTGAGCTGCTTATGTTGACTTTATCTCTAATCATTATAGTTTTGCAATTGGTTTTCATGATGCATCTTATGATTTTCAATGAAGTTACACTGGATCATCATTTAGCACTTTGGTGAATCATTACTTTGACTTGACTATGCTTTGTATGCCACCAAATTTTTTAAAATGAATGTATAAGGTGTAATCTTCTGAGTAGCAATTCTTGCATAGAAGCTTTACATTTATCTTTAGAAACTCTATATAAGATGTATTCTGGTTCAATAACTTCTTGGATGCAACTAAGGCTTAAGTCAATCTTTGTCTTCATTCTCAATCTTATTGTGCTTTTTTTTTCCTGCTGCTATCGGCTCCGTTGTTATCAGTGGATGCAACTAGGGCCTGAATTCAAACTTGGTGCTTGCTTTGTTGTCTCATCTTTGCACCACTTTCTTGTGCCCAAATTGTTGGACGTGTTAGCTTTGAGATTGGCCAATAGGGCTGTCTTGTTATTCTACACATGTTCTTCCCCATAGTTATGCTTTTATAGATTTAGCAGTAATTTGGTATGTAATCCAAGCCATTATATCTAAATAAGGGTGCAATGTCTTTGGCATTGCTGCACAGGGTAAGGATGATATGTTATAGGAAACTTGCTAGTCTGTAGTTTTTTTTGCTCTTTGTATTTAGGCTGCATAATCTTTTAGTTGGGATTATCCTTTGGGGGTAGTAAGTATATCAGAACAAAAGGAGAAAAGTATAACTTGGATGCTTGAATGGGTCATTCAAGCATCATTTAGAGGTGTTACTTTCTATAATGTACTGTATTTATATGATATGATTTTAAAATATGGGCTATATCTATAATTGTGATCTTTGTTACAAAAGCTAAGTTACATACTAATGCTAATCTGGAGAATGATACACTACACATCACGTATTGTGATATGTTACAATAATGCCACTACTATTCCAAATAATTATTTCAAATTGTAATAGTGGCAACTATCATATGATAACATTATGGAAGAATTAGCCACCTTGGGTGCTACTAAATCATCTTATGTAGAAGCCCTGTTTTTTTATATTGACCAATCTACTTGATTCAAGGGGCGATTATATCACCAAGCAAATGTTGGAGTTCACGGTCATTTTTCATCACAAACTCTATTTTTAGTCCATGAGAGTCTTTTATCCTGCTTTTAAATGTTCGCCTTTGCATGGAATGATTACAGGAGGCACAGAATTCAGACCAGATGACCAACTTCAGTGTTGTTTGACCATTTGCAAATACATGAACGCTTTATTATTCATCTCATAGATCATTTTATTTTTCAGTTTACTCTTCAGATAATGGCGTTTTATGTAACTTTAGTATGATGCGTGGTTTGTAATTTGTGTCTATCTTTCTGAATCATTCCAACAATGAACTTACAAAAGTGTACTTTGTCCAAACATGTCTCCTAGCCTGTAATTCTACATTGATCAAGTGAAGTGACATTAGAAAGAGTGTGGTGTCAGAAATCCAGTACTCCTGATCTTTGTAAGATGCTTTGAATAGAAAAAATGTGGCACAAAATTCACTTACTGTGTTGCAATGAAAGAGATGCTTCTTATGATAGTGCAATTGATTTGTCTATTGAAAGTTCAATAATTTGACATACCTAATTGTTTTACATGCCTAAGTTTGCATGCTCGCTCATCAATTGCATTGCAACTTTTAAGAGTATCATGGTTGATGTGTAGATCAAACAACTTTCTACTTTTATCTTGTGTACTTGTTTTTATAGAAAAGGCACTGAAATGTTCCTCTTCCATACTGTGTTATTCATAAGATTAATTTCTTTAGAAAACCTTGTGGCAGAGTAAGGAGTATATGGAACACACGGATCCTATAGAGGAGATTATATATCAAAATGATTATCTGGATTCCACGTTGTTATCTTCTTGTTCATCTCGTAATTGAAATAGTGGCATTCTTCTTGAAGCATAAGGTTCTTAATTGACATTAAGGTTGAGTGGCTTATGTTAAAATATATGTATGCATGTATACATACATATATGCATATATACTATGTCACATAGGTTCGGGTGCAGATGCGGCGATGCGGCACTTTGAAAAAACTTGGGTTCTATGGTGCGGGGAGGGTATATATATATATATATATTTTTTAACAGTTTTAAGTTAACACTACGTGTATGTGTGTATTTATGTATTTATATATATAATATAGATGAATCTACTTTTAGACAGAAATAAACCTCAGTGTGGTTGACTTTACCTGACACAAAAGAAGCCGTGTCCTTGGGTTTGGCCTTGTTGGCTATTTGAGTTGTCCCTTAGTAGATTTGTGCTTATGCACATTGTGAGTGTGATCTTGTTAAGCCCGTAGTAGGCATTGGGTTGTGCTTGAGCATTTTTGGTGATTGCAATCTTGTAAACCTTTAGTGGCATTGTTTTACTGCCTTCACTATTTCATTACATGGTATCAAAGCCATCGGGTTATTGAGGAAAATTATCTTCAAAGTGAGAAAAAGCTTCTTCAAATGTGCTATTGCACATTATTTCCTCTTCTCTTTTCTCTTATTATCCTTCTCTTCAAGAATGAAGCATGAACAAAAAATCACTCTCTCTTTCAAGCTAAATTGCACAATTTACATGATGGGGGCATCCGCTATAGAAAACAATCTCAAAGAAAAAAAACTTTTGGGTTATGTCATGGGCATAATTTTGAAACCACAACTCAAGGTCGCAAAAAAAAAAAGAGATCAAGAGAAAGCCGTAGAAGGTGATGCACGTGTCAAAGTCATTTAAGACCATCAATTGATTCTTGCATGGTTTATGAACAATGTTGAGCTCAAGATGTGCTAACATTTCCAAATTTTGTAAAGCCAACAAGGCTTGGTTCTTTTTAAAGGGTATTCATACCCAAAAAGACCTTGTAAGACAATTTTTCTTGCAAGACAAGATACGAGCAATCAAACAAGGTGAAATGAGTGTTATGATTATTTTAGTTCTTTTGACTCAATGTGAGACGAATTAGCTCTTCTTGAACTCAAATGGGTTGGGTGTCTTCCTCAAACTGCATGCACTTCAAGAACACCTACAATGATGCATGGTTCCTAAGGTGAGAATCGATTTTCTTGGGAAAATTGATCCAAAAGAAAGAAATAGAGGAAGAAGATAAGGTCAACGTTGATGCTGTTGATGCTGCTATAGGGGATGACGTTAATTCTGTTGGGACACGACTCCTAAAGCTGGAAATGACATGAATTCCAAGGAAACCCTATTTTAGGGAAATCAACTAGTAGAAAACCCAAAAAAAGAAAGAAAAAAAGGTGAAGAAGATGGAGATGGGGAAGAAAGGAACTCACTTAAGCTTCAATGGTGGTCGTGGGTGGTGCAAATCCCTAGAAACCCATTGCCATGAATCCCAATGTTGGTCGGCTAGGGTAAAGATGAAGAAGAGATGGGTTTCTTTCTCGAAAAACCAAAAGTGAAATAAGAGAAATGGAGATGTCGACCATATGAGATAGGAAATGAGGAAGATAAGGGGATTAAGAGGGGTCAGGTGCCCTAGTGAGCCCCACATGGTTTATCCCTAACCCTATGTGCGCCTATTCCAAATCTGATCTGGTTTAGATCTAATTTGCCTCAAAACCCTAAATCTATTTTATGAAGATCTTAAACTTTTAAAAATCGGCTATAACTCGATATTGTATCTATAAAACATTTCAGATTTCAAAGTAAAACACATATTAGTCTTTTTACTTAATTTATCACCATATAAGCCCTAATTTGGTTCCAAACCCATATAGACTGATCCATTTTAAAATTCATTTTCTTTACTAAATTAAATTCCTAAGTTTTGCTAAAATGAAATAGATTATTCTAACTAAATAATCTATTATTTCAGCACTTCCTAAATTAATAATTATATTTGATTAAAATATTCACTAAATTCTTTTTTTACCAAAATACCCCTTTGATACAATTTCTTTTATAAGCTATAAAAATACATCTAGTCAGGCTCAAAACACTTAAGTTAAAGACATACTTAATATATAGTTTTAATTATAAATTAACTATTTTTAATAGTTAATTGTCTAAAATAATTCTAAAAATGTCAATTATACTCTTATTGACCATAAACGAGTAAATGAAGATTAAATTGATCTAGAAATGAGATTTAAAAGTCAGAAACAAATTTATAACTTGAGGCTAAATATGTTTACTTTATTTATTTATAATCTTCAAAAATTATAGGTTTTACAGTATGAAACCTTATCCCTCTCTCTGAAGTCGACGTAGTGCACTACTAGGCATATTGCAGCAGTTTCACCTCTTCCTTGAGTATCGGAGTCTATTGTTCCTTAAGCCGCATGGTGGGGAATTGATCTCTTAAATCCAATAACATAATTTTTTCTTACGAGGTTGGTGTGTGCTTGTTCACATCTAACAAGCTAGCTCAAACCAAAAAGAAGATTAGGCGAGCATAATTATAATATCCAGGATTTTTTTAGACCTTTTTATGAATTTTTGAATTTTCGTATTATGTAAAAAGTTTTAAATTCTAAACCTTTAGTTAGAAATGCACTAAAGGGATTTGTAGGATTAGTTGAAATTTTTTAAAAGAAAAAATTGGTGAAAATGAATAAAACCCCACACGTCTAGAGTTTTCGAGAATTTAAGGCATAATTTGGTAAAAATTTAGATTTTAATCCTAGAGGAATTAATTAAAATAAATAATTTAGATGCGTAAAACTTTGAAAATATACTAATAAAATTTAGTTAGGTGTAAATTTAATTAAATTATATGTATTAGTATTTATGTGAATTTTGAATAAATTTATAAAGCATTTTAATTTAATTTAGAATGAATTTAGCTTGAATTTTATGGAATGGATTTCAAAAATTAACTAAATTTTATAAAATGGTAGGAGTCCATAGGTGGGCCCTCCCATCCTATATGGCATCCTAATTAAAAGTTTAAAATGTTAAAAACCAAAATAAGCTTTAAAAATAAAGTTAAATAAAAACTTACCAAAAAAGTAAACTTGAGACTTAAAAGTCAATGGTTGCCAAATAATAGGAGCCTCCCAAAGGGCAGGGACGTCCACCTCAAATTTAATGGGGCTAGCTGAAATATGAAGAAAGGATAACAATACAAAGGAAAAAGGAAAGAAAAAAAAATGTCAACTTGCTTGCCAAGCAAGCAAGTTGCCTATTTTATAAAATGGAAAGAGAGGCCAAGAGGGGGTTGACCTACCCTCCCTCTCTATTTTAATATGTTTGTATCACATATAGTATACTAGGATATAAAATATATATTACTTAGGCTATACTTATTAGAAAAATATATATATATCAAGTTTAAAAAAAAACTAAAGAATAGGAAAGGGGGGGGGGGGGTTGAGATTTAGAAAATTTTTTTAGATTAGATCAAGGGATAGGATTCATCCCAGCCCTTGACCTAATTCAAGGGGCTATAAAAGAAGAAAAGGGGCTCACGCCCCCCCCCCCCCCCCCCCCCCTTATTTTGCCTCTTTGGAGTTTTTTTCTCAAGTTCTCTAAAAAAACCTCTCCCTTTCCCCAAAACCTCTTACTCTGTTTTTCTTTTCCCTACACCAAGTAGAGGAGTTCTCTCTCTTGGGTTTACAAGAGAGGCTCCCACGTGGTTCAAGGAAACTTGGAAGGTCAATTCCAAGTTCATAGAGTGCATGGATCGGTCGGATCGTGCGAAAAGACCCACCGGCTTGCATAAGAGTGATTCTTTTTCGACAAAAAGGTAGGTGATCTATGCTCTTCTTGTGAAATGGAATTCGTTGTACGAATTCTATGGGTTTTTCATGAGCATGGACCCTAAACAAACCCTCACACACATGGGTTTGGTTGTCAAATTATGGAAAATGAATGGTTGTTTGAGAGAAAACCATCTTGAAAACATATTTTTTTTCAAAAATTGGTTTCTTAAAAAAGAAATCTGTAATTTTGAAAATGCGCAAATTATACCATGATTTTTTTTGCAAAGTATTGATTTAGATTAGTAGAGTAGGTTGTTGTAGATATTCTGTAAAAATTTGGTGAATTTACATGATCAAAGTTTTGAGATATTGCAATTTTAGTCAAATTAGATTTTTCAGAAAAGATTTTGGTAATTTTAAGAAAACTATAAATTTCGTAAATAAGACCATATAATTTTTTTTGTTGTAGTTAGTAGGATATATGCATGTGGATATTCTGTGATTTTTTGTATTTTTTTTTTTGAATTTTAATTACTTATAAATTCCATAATTTACTTGGTTTATTATGTATTTTACCGAATTAATTTCTTAAGAAATAAAGCATGTGAGAGCCGGGTTGATTTTTTCGGACAAACGAATAAGAAAAAATATGATTTGTCTCATTTAGAATAGATCAAACCTAGATGTGTTGTTTTATTTTAGTTTTTAATTAAAATTATGTAAAAAAAAATCCGGATGTACAGATTCGGGTGACCCGATTTGGGCTCACCCGAATGCATAAATCTGAAATTACAGTTTTCTGGTCAGACATTTGATCAGTAAAACGCTCATAACTCTCTCTTCTAAAGGATTTTTGATGAGTGGTTTGCTGCGTTGGAAAGCTAACAAAATTTCTTACTGTAAAATTTTGGGCTTTGTTCATCGATGGAGCGCAGCTCTATGATAGTCAGAACAGAAGAGAATATGTCTATGGTAAAACGTTTGTAACTTCTTCATATGAAAGAATTTTTATGAATGGTTTGGGACTACAGAAAGCTGACAATTTTTTTCGATCTGTGAAAAATTCAGCTCTTTTCACCCACTCTGAAATTTTTTGTGAACTCTGCAACAGTCGGAAAGAGTTGAGAGTTTCTCAATTTGGAGTTGGTCTAAGGACCGAACCCCGATACATGTGTAGTTGTTTGTGTATTTCGTAAATTCGTTTATTTCAGCCAATATACAGAATATGTATACATGTAAATGTCTAATTGTATATAGGGTATGATATGTCTATCCTAAGGCATGAATGAATGTTGAAAATACTAAGTGTGTTGCCTAAAAGAGGCTTTAGTGCTAATAAGCGCTAATTAAAGGATTGATGGGTCTAAACAAGACATATAGTTTAATTTGAAATGTTGTTTGGATGCATATATGGTCATGCTCTGATGATAATGATGATGTTGTTAATGTTGCAATTATGCAGATGCATGAAAATTATGTTTCTTTTTCGTATTGTTCATGTACATGCATATGTGTTGGGCAAAACATGAGAATGAAAATGTAATTGAATGCAATGCTTCAAAGAATGCATTCATTGCCCAAAGAGTGTCTGAATCCTTATAATGGGTTCTATCATGATGTTGCATGTAAACCATTAAAGCATTTAAGTAAAACATGTAACATTAAAGTAAGAGCTTGCAAAGAGAGAGCAAGTGGTACATCTGGCTTCATAGAACTTTGTTTGAGCATGGAAGGTTGCTCATCCTCACCCACAAAGATAGGAAAAAATTCTGCAATGGACTGCAGTGTAGAGGGTAATAAACTCATAAGTGGAAGTCTAATGCATTGGATTGGTGGTGCTAGAAGTTTCTCTCGCTCTTATCGTCTTATACCCTGTACTAGTGAAAGTTGTCCAGTCAGACCAAAGTCACCCTTGTATGTAAAACACTACCTGAGTCATGGTCTTAAACTAGTTTTCTGATTGTGTTGTATCCACGGAGCTAAGAAGTGATAACTTAAGATGTATGTGCATTAGTTAGACATTGCTTGCATCATTTAAGAAAAAATATTTAATTAAAGATAAAAATTTATGCATGCATTCAATGGCTTTTGTATTTGGTAAGTTCATGCATTTTAACTGCTCATGCATTTTATTTGTTTTGAATTAATGAATTGATGCACACTTGTTTAATTTAGTAAATTGAATGCGAATGTCAGTTGTGCAAGTGTTTTAGTTAATTTTTAATTTTAAATTATGAAAAGTCTAATGGAATCCCTACCTCATATTTTATTTTACAAGTCTAGTATATTTCACTCTAATGAGACATGTTATATCTGACTCTATGTGGTTTAATATTTTTCAGGTGATGAGTAGAAACTTGCATGTGAAGGCGAAAGGTTGCGATGAGAACTCAGCCTACATTTTCTATACCTCTAAAGATTTTGGACTTTGATTAATTTTTAAATTTTAATTCAAGGATGAATGTAATTAATTATGGATATTATAGACTTTAAGTTATTTTATGCATGATTAATCATTCGTTAAATTTTTAATTTCATAAATGTATGATTGCAAATGTTCATGTGAAATAGCACGCTAAATTTTAGACCCGATGAGTTTTTCTGTTGTATTTGTCAAAGTATTTAAAAAAAATTATCATTTTTCGAGTTATAAAAATTGGGGTGTTACAATAATAATCATCTTGTTATTAACATTTAATTCATTATGCATCAAAGTATCCTCTTTGTACCATGGGTCAACACCCAAAAATGCTCTTGTGACAATATACCCCTAGGGTCATTACCCTATGATTCCAACTATACGTATACATATCATTTTCTATTTCTTGATATTACCAGTCTCAAAATACCCATAATTGAAATATGTAGATTTTCATATCTCAATGCATCACACAAAATGCAATATACATCAATGCACAAAATGAATTACAATTGGACCGCCCATAATCACATCAGTGTCTCGTTGCACAAAAGTGACTTCAAAAATACTAAATACAGGTATTGTATCTCATACACAATAATTTTTTGGCTAATACATCGAACCCCTAACCTAACAGCCCATACTCGAAGTCAAAATTCTAATAAAAATACATTCGGGTGTCTCAGGAGTCGACTTTTTTATATTAGGGGTTGATTCTTTTATAGCAAGGGTCGACTCTTCAATTATAGGGGCCAACTCTTTATAAAAAGAGTCAATTCACATAACACAAGGGTCAACCTTTTATCCCTAGAAACAACATAACAACATGAAAAAGATTAAGAGTTGACCTTTGATTTGCAAGGATTGACCCTTGGGGTTAGAATAACATGTAAATTATAAAAGGAATCGACTCCAAACTAGTAGGAGTCGACCCTTAACATGTCAAACCGAAAATCCCCATTTCAAAACAAAACTTTTCAAAAAAAATCATGGATTTTCATTCGAAAATATGAAATGAACATTTCTAACATGCATTTGAACAAGAAAACATGATCAAAACTGCATTAAACCCTATACTCATTGAAATACATAAACAAGCATGCTTTTGAAAATACTATTTTCTAAATATAAAACATTCATAGGTATATAAAATTATAAAAAGTATAAATTAAAATATAGTTGATCAACTTTATAGCATATTCAAACAAACATCATCTACATGCTTACATGCTCCTAGAAATTATGGAGTAGGAATATCACACCTTGAAATTGCTAGAGAAACAAAAAATCTACCAAAGACATATCCTCGAGTAAACAAGCACCCATAAGTTGAAATCCCCAAGATAGAGACCTCAAATCCGTTCCTATAGGTCACAACCACTTCTTCTCAACCAGAACTTAATGGTAGAGAGAGAATGGAGTGAAATCAAAGGAAAATTGATGTGTGGTTTGGTGAAGAAGATGGGTAGAATGTGAGGAAAAAAGAGAGTGAAAATAGAGGGAATTAGTGAGATACATAAAGTAAGAAAGAGATTTTTTATATATATATATATATATATATATATATATATATATATATATATATATATATATATATATATATATATATATATATATATATATATATATATATATATATAAAAGCTTAGGTTTAAAATAAGATGCATTTTAAAACTTAAATTAAATCTCCCTTAACACATATTAACTTGAGCAAAGTCGGTGGCGGCGGGGTGCTGAGCTGCCTGCTAAATTATCAAATTACCCTTCATGCATTTTCTATACCCATTTTGTTGCTTTTTGTCAATTTATTTACAATGATGACATAGTCCAATAAAACCAAGTTCTTTTAATCAATTACCTAATTTATCCATTGGCAAATTAAGCCTTCGCCATTTTTTTATATACAAAAATTACTATTAACCTTTACATCAAATCGGATCCGATTCAAACCCAATTGTTACGATTTTAGGATTCATTTTTTCAGAATTTAATATTTTATAATATTAAATCATAAATAACACGTAAAGACTCGCAACTTTATATAAAAAATATAGAGTTTATGAATTTTCAAAAATTCAGGATGTTACAGTATGATCGGAAGCCATTACTGAAGCATGTATAACAGAAAAGGTGATCTTTGAGATGGGCCGAGCGGATGTGGCTAGTGGCTTAGTCGGAGCACTGGAAGGTAAGGGACCCACAACGACAGTTCTCACGCATCTTGTAAATACCCCATGTATAGTTTTGAAAGGCTCCAAGTAAGATTCAATTATTGTAAATATGATTTTTTTGGTACACATCTAGTTATGTTAGCTAGGGAAGAGTGCACAAATCTTGGAAAGATCACCCCAGATTGGCACCTGCTTATGCTTATGGAGGAGTGAAATTGTAAAAGTGACTTTAGTTTTCTAAGTTCAATGAACTGGTAGGGGTCTGCCCAACCCCACCCCAGCTTGAATATAAAAAAAAAAAAAGATTTAAAAGATAATAAACAAGAAATGAGAGAATTTAAAAAAAAAAAAAAGGAAAGGAAAGAAATAAAAGAAATGAGAAAATGTCAGAAAAAAAATAAAGAAAACCAACAACAAAGAAAGCAATAGGAATGGGAGAAAATTTGTGGTTTTTTTTTGGGGGAGGGAAGGCAGAACTGTGAAGGCTGTGAATGGGGATAGGGCGCCCACCAGGTCATAGTCATGTACTGTGGCCGAAAGGGGAAAGGGTAGGAAAGCAAAGCTTGAGATTTGCAATGGCCCCACATAACCACTCTGCCAACTATGATGGGCCCACCTGGTGGGTCATCTCCAGGTCAGATTGCGGGACCCACTCGAGGTGGATGCCAGCCAGCCCATGGTGGTGGCCCACCCACAGCACTGGCCCCCAACAGATTTGGAGTGCAAAAAAGATTTTCTCCGACGCTCTCTGCAGGCAAATGCTGCACTCAATTTTTCCCACGAAAGGGCATCCCCTTCTTAGTTGAAGACGAAAATAATGTTTGACCGGGACCACGAGACGGTCCTCTCATTATTGCTGCGCAGGTACACACACGTACCTACACCTGTGCACGTAATGTTAACTATGAGATTAGACGCAGCAAAGTCTTGAAGGTTAAGCAAGTAGCCATATAAGCTGAGGTGCATCCTCTCTGAACCAGATTAACGGGAATAGTTGCTCAAATTATATTTTGGTTGGTTGCATCTAAAAGTCAAAAACCAGCACAGTATGTTTGGATATTTGTGTTGGTACTGATGCTGCTGATCAGCAACCACATGCAGAGCCAATTCGAGCAAGCCTTACCAAACAGTAATAATGCAAGTGCTCTGCAAATTGATAAGCCAAAGGGAATGCAAGTGTGTCATGTCAATAAATATTCATGCCACATTTATCCTTTTCCCTTCTTTGGTCCTTTACTTTATGTCTTCCAAGGATGTGCCTTTTAGGTTTGGTGGGCATATAGGTTTTAATTCCTCAGTGTAAGAATCTGGAAAATTGAAGAGCTTTGAGCTTTCCCTTTCATCCTTTCGCTACCTGCTTTCCCAAACAGGGGCTATCACCCATTGCAGCAAAATCACTTGTCCCAACTCACCCTTGAAAGTGGCTATAGCTAGACTAATGTATCATGGGTTATATCCTCCACCGTTCCTTCCAGATCATGGAATCAAAATTAATTTAAGGATGGTGGTTGGACAACCCACCTCTCTCAGATGGACAATCGCCACAGCCTTGTGCGGTACAAAGCAAGGGCATGCCCTCGTCTTTGACAGGAAGGTTGTGTAGTTTCATGTGATTTTCTCGTGCCATCGAGTCACTTTGACTCATGGCCTTTTCTTCGATGTCCTACGGTCCTGCGAAGTCGGGTCTGTGACATGTGAATGCATGAGCGTTCACATGGCCCGCGCTTGTTGACCGAATTGACGGTATTGTCCCTCAGGCTTTCTAGTTGAGGTCTCAGGACAAACGTCAATTCAAGAAGAGTTTGCCCCCCACCCCCACCCCTAAAATCCGTTAAAAAAACTCTATTGGTGAGTAAAGAAAAAAAAATTGTTTTGCTTTAAATGGTGGGAACCGCGAAGGATGGGGGGTGGGCCCGACCTGACATGACGAGATGAGAGGTCCCATGGGGATCGAACCTTGGGCGTACCGCCCCCCACAAAACCAAACCCTCCCATTTTTGCTAAACCCATACGGTTTTGTCTCTATGGATGCAGGAACGGAACCGGAAAACAAGTGGAAGTGGGACTCTCTTTACTTTTGTGGCTCTTTTCAGTTTTCAAATGTACAGAAAAAGGAATAAAATATATAATAAGCTCTCTAATTTTTTCATCAGACAGTTTATTTATTATTCCTGTTTTCTTCTCCAAATAAAAAAAATTACATTTAGAAACCCAATCTTTTGCTTGATAGTCCAATAAGAGACTCATGTTTTCCCAACACCCAATTGCGCAACAAAATTAACCTTTCAGGGCTCAAACTCATGACACTGAGTTAGCACCACCTTATTAGTTTGACCCCTACCCTACCCAAGTGGGAGCCCCCCTGTCGAGGCATTAGGGGTTTCAACGGGCTTGGTTTACCCGGACCCGACCCAAACCAAACCCTATAGGGTCTGGGTACGGTGATAAATAAGAAGACCCGATTAAAATCCGGGTCTGGATCCAAAGGTCTAATTAATACATGGACCCTTATATAGTTTGTGAAATTTTATACCAGACACAGACCCAGACCCGACCTGAGTTCTGTTTGAGACCCACAAATTGTCAATGTAAAATTGATAAAAAAATATGGTTTTACCTGGTATGGTCTGGGTTTGGTTCATGTAGTTTTTATCGGATCTGGGTAAGGTTTTTCTTATATTGGATCTGATTAGACCTGAGTCCAGACCCAGTACCATACCCAAAAATCTGATCCAAGTCTGGTTCCACCTGGGTCTGAACCAAGCCTGACCCGTTGACACACTAGGGACATACATACTTCATAGTTAACTTGAGTACCGCTAAGGTCGCTATTTGACAGTTTGGGCAAAAAGTCGGGTCCTAAAATGTTTTTCTGAGAAAGCAAGAATATGGAGTAAAAGTAGGTCTCTAAATGAAATTTTATCTAAAAGAGTGAGCTTTTACATTACAAGGAAAATCTTTCAATAATTACGCTCCACGCCGGTGTACTACACCCTGTAATCAGCGAGAGGTCTGCCATTATGTGGTCAGTGATAAGTGTTTTCCCTTGGCCTAACAAAAAAACTCTTCTCACAACTTGGCACCTATACAAAATGTTAAGTTGTCACTTAAAGATTACATTTAGACCCCAGTACCAATACGAAGACACTTTTTTTTTTTTTTGCATGATTTTTTTATTACCTATGATGATGAATTTAGAAAAAGAAAACATTTAGAATCGTTGGACATTAAGAAAAATACAAAAGAAAAAAGAGGGATTTTTTTTTGTGAGCATTAAATGAAGCGATGAGAGTAGAATTAGTAGGTAGGATTGATTTTAAGTAATGTTATCAGTATCGGTGCCTATCGGACTACTATACTCATTGTATAGGCAGAAAATTGATATGCTTAACCCCTGAATTGGCTATTTTTAAATAAATGCAAAACATACTAAAAAATATTATTTTAATAGTTTTAACATTTTGTTACACATTATTTTCTGGCTGATACAGAATGATTCACTTGAGTATCGGTGTCGGGGGGCCGATACAGCTGAATCGGTGGCCCAACGAAATTCAGAGCCGATACCGACACTGACAACATTGCTTTTCTGAGATATTTTGAGAGAGAGAGAGAGAGAGAGACACTCTCTTGGTGGTTCTCTCTTGATGTTGAGACAGGTTCTCAATTGAATTTGAAAGATGTTGAATCTCCTGGTTATAATAAATCCGGCACCGCGACAAGTATAATGGACCGACAGTGGGATTACTATGGTTTCAGGTGAGTGAAAAATGAGCAACGTGGTACTCTTTATGTCTTGTTTTGGTTCTCTCTCTTGTATTTACATGATTATTGATCTCTCTTGAATAATAAGAACTCTCGGCACTTTGCTGGTGGACTTTAACATATTGTCGAACCACATAAATTGTTTTCTTCTTGTGCATGATTTATTTCTTTATTGGTCTTAGTATGTGTCCCCTAATCACATTGTCATCGGATCCGGTCTGTGTCATCCTAGCTCGTGGGCCCTAAAACCAAAACAAAAAATCCACCAATTGGAGTGTTCTTTTTTTTTTTTTTTTTAATAAAAGCAATTGCATCGTTTGGTAACAACTTACAGCAACCGAAACCGTAGCACACACTGGGTTGGATTGAGGCAAGGCTCACAGGATGGCACCTAGAAAATTGATGCTTGCAAATTGCAAGGTTCATTTCTTTTGGCCTTTGCATTAATGCATAGCCCTGGTTTCCAAATTAGCAAAGAAATCATCAAACGCATTATTTAGGCTTTCGGCGTGATGCTTATATATCGGGTTTGACAAGCCCTCACCACCTGAGGAAAAGTATTATATATTTAAGACCCTTCGATTTGAAGATGGATGGTTCGCAGGATATGCACATTTGGGGAAAGCAAATATATCATGAAAGCTAAAGTCGCTTGACATCCAAGAATGGTTAAGGTTTTGGTATGTTTCGGTGGTACGTGCGTGGACAAAAGGTAGGCGCTTTGTTTTGTTTTGTTTTGTTTTGTTTTGTTTTTTTTTTTTGTGGACCAAAGTTAAGGGCGTAATCAATGGCATAGAAATTGAGGTTATGTGAACAAGACAAAAAAATCCGAAGAAACTCAAAAATAGGGAACTAGGGAGTAGTACCAAAATAAAAAGTTTCAGATGTAAGCAAAAGATTAAATCACCAAACAAAGAAGGCAAAATAGGCGTAGAAGGAGGCGCCGGTGTCCTTGTTGGGACAGACAATGTGTCTGTATAACTAACTTAACCGGACGGAGAAATAACAAAGTGAGAAATTAAGCAGCTACAGAAATTTGCATGGGAACTTTGGTTCCTTCTAACTAGTTACATGGATAAATGAATCCGTCCAACCTCCCAAATTAAGAAAACAATATCCCCGTGTGTTGGTGAGCATACACAAAGCTGGTAGAAATTAAATCTTTCACAACCACAAATCCTCTTCCCCCACTACAAACGCATCCTAAACCTGATTAAAAACATTTTCTTGCAACCCTTTCAATGTTGAACTGAAATTATTCACTCTCGAGTTGTTGCGGAACTGCCCAACATATAAATAAATAAAAACCAAAATCGTTACAACTCCCAGAATTGCTTAGCTGGTCCAACTTTAAATTATTGCTGCTATAATTCCAACACAAATGCCTCGATCCAAGTTATTTTACACAAAAGGGATTCCAGGAGGAAAAAGTGTCCATTGTGTCCAGAAACGGCCAACATGGTCTCTCCAGTCCACCGTATAAAAAAAAGGAGAGCATTTGCGTAAGGATGGTGCTCATAATGAGCCCATCCCATCATTCACATCGTCATTATTTCAATACGCTGGTCCGGTCGACGACCCCATGCACGTCTGTTGGCTGTTGGGACGCACCCATGTCCTATGTCTATGTCAATTAAATGGTTCGGATTTGGTTCCCACACCATACAGGTAAAGTGGATTCGCACTTGGACGCGGGTGGGTTGACCCGTCAGTGTTAAGTGGTTCAAATTTGATGCTCTCCACGCCTTTTATGAAACACAAATTTTACACGTAAAGCTGCCTAAACGGGTTTCAACTTGGGGTGGGCAACTGGCCGAGCAACCCGATGGGCCAAGCTGACCCGGCCAGCCATGCATGCATCGGGTTTGGGCTAATGTTTTAGGCCAGAGCCCATTAGGTACCTGATCGAAACCCGACCCATTATATATGTGAGCTGACCCGCAGGCTTGGGCCGGCCCAATGAACTTGAGTTGTTTATTAATTTATAATATAAAAAAAATATAACTTGATAACTAATTATTATTTAACTAATTAGTTCCAAATTAACGAAAACTAAAAAAATAATTAATTGGATGAATGAAAAATTGAGAACTTGTTAATGATTACTATTTACCAAGTTGAACTTGACCCGCATCACATCGGCCCGTCAGGCCAATGAACCAGGTCATAGACTGCTCTTCAAACCCGAACCCGTTAAGAACCGAGCCAAAACCCAGTTCGTTAATTAACAGGCTGGGCCACACTTAAAGCTGCGTAGTCGAGATGTAAACGGACCCCAGCCAGGCCCCATGCCCACCCCTAGTTGCAACTCATTCAAAATGAATCTCTCTGGCAGGCAACAGGGTGTTATAGGGATCTCCTCAAATCTGTTTAAATGGATGTGATGCAGTCGAAGACCCGACCCAAACTGGTACCGCTGGCGTCCGTACATAGGCTACGGGTAGGCGTCTGGGCGATTATCAAACGAATCGGAACCGGATCAAACGGGCAGGGTCCAAATCCCAGCTCCGGACCCCGAAAAGCGCAAGATATCGAAACTTATTATTACAAGAATCTTTGCTTTTCCAGACCAACGTTCGAACCAGGAGTATCCTCATTAAATGACTAAAATACCCTCGCCTTCTTTTTTGCCCAAATTGAGTTTTGTTTTTCTTTCCCTCCTTAAAAGCACGGCGTACGGTCACGGTCAGAGCCCCCATATCCAGAAAATGACTAAAATACCCTCACTAAAGTCGTCAGCAGGCGGCAATTCAGGACCACATTGTCAGGTTCTCCATAATGGCAGCAGCAGCAGCAGAGAAGAAGCAAAGCAAACAAATTGAGGGGCGATCTCCCCTAATCCATCGCAGGCTATTTCGTCGTCATTGCTCGAAAATTTTCCGTCAGCAAAATAAAAGAGAAAAAGTTCCAAGCAAACGTAAACGATAGCGCGATAATTCGGAAATTTAACGCGAACATATTTGTTTCCCCTTTATGAAGAGGTGAAGTTGCGGGAAACAGAAATGAAACGACTAAAATATCTTCCATGAGCTCATAATTTACAGAGAGCCCTCGGTTTCCTTTCCTGGGAATTCATTTCCAGGGCTTACAAAATTGCGAGGCGACGAGAACCGAAAGCCCCCGCTCGCTTGCTCTCTAGTTATACACCATTTCCCAAGGTCTTTGCCATTCCTGAGAATTCACGGAAATTCTCAGAAAAGGGGGCTCCGCTGAGGCACTCCTTTCCTCCGGCTAAAGGCGGGAAAGGACGAGGTGACGGAGGGAGTGGCAGGGGCAATTCGGGAATTCCAGCCGGTTCCGGTCCGCCTTTTCCTCCTGACGAACTCCGTCGTGGTGGCCGTGCAAGCCACCGTCGATGCGCCGGCGGGGACGTTGTTCTTGTGGTTCTGGTTGTTGCCGCTCGACCCCGACGACGACGACGTACGAAGGGAGGCGTCGCCGTCGAGGATGGAGCTGGGTGTCATCTGGCCGTCGTCCAGCTCCGACAGGGGCAGGTACTCGCAGTCGTATAGATACCTCCATATACACCCTTCGTACCTCACCAAATACTGTACCTGCATACACTGTCGACCACTTAAAACACCGCTTCTCAGCCGGAAACTTTTGAATTCATTCCGGTGGGGTTTTTTTTTTTTTTTTTTACCTTGCAGGAGAGGGAGCAAAAGTGGTATGGCTCCTGGAGGCTTCTCTTGCATGTGTTGCAGACACTGCCTGAGCCCTTGAAGGGGCGGGATTGGGGTCTCTGGTTGAGGAAAACAACCTTCGCGCTGTTGGTGGTATACGCCTGGTACCGTACACGAAGAAACCTCCCGTTAGGGAACTCGTAAGGTTCAGAAGGGAAGGGGAAATTTTGGGTTTTTTTGGAGAAGCAGGCACCTACCTGAACAAAGGCGCAGTCGATCAATTTCTCGAGATCATCCAGCCGGATGACGTCGTGGTAGACGTATCGCCGCACCTGATAAGTTTCAAAGAAGACAATTAGCTCGAAATTAAGCGCAGAAGGAAGGAGAATTGTCAATTGAGTGGTGGGGGTTCGAAGTAGAGACCTGGAGGAGACGGTGGGAGCGGTGTTGGGAGAGGCAATGAGGGCAGATGGTGGTGACGCAGTCGAGGCAGAAGATGTTCTTCTCGTTCTTCTTGGAGAACTCGTGAAGAAAACACGGTGTGAAGAATTTCTCCGAGAGGAGGGAGTAGAGCCAGGCGGGGTTCTGAGTTGGAGTCGGCATCCGCGGGAGAGAGAGCAGCTCTGATGGGTGAGAGGGTGTGTGTTATTTCTCTTGAGACAGAAACAAAATATTTTAAGCGTGGGATTGGGGCATGTGTGTGAGTGAGAGGGAGGGAAAAAGAGGATGACCAAAAATTTGTAGAGCAGGGCTTTTGTTTTTATCAATGTCTGCTGCTGCGGCTGCTCACCACATCTGTCCCCTCTGCACACTTCAAGAAATTCAAACTTTTCCTAACCAAACACCCTCCCATCTTCACAAAACCACCAAAACGCCTCTCATCTTAGAGAGATGGACTCGGACCTCCGTCTGGTTTTTTTCAACTCGCCGAATTCATCAAAGGTCCTCTTGTAACTTTTTGGTGGGTCTACTACCCCAACCTTATTGGTACAGCATCCAAGCTCTTTGACTTGGGCCAAGTTAAAGGGGATGGCGTTTTAGTTATTTTTGAGCGTTATTCGGTTGTTTTGTAGAGATTTTTGGGTTGGCAAGCTGGTGGTAATTTTGGCAAAGAAAAAATGAGGGGTGTTACTGCAAAGCATTAATGGGGATTGGGATTTTTATGGAATGCAACCAAAAACACCGTATCTTCTGAAAAAGCGGTCTGAGAGTGGGTGTGACTGCTTTTGGAAAAATGACAAGCATGTCCCTTTAATTTATGAATGGCGAAACTAACCTTTTGACCGGCCTTTGTCGTTGCTCCTCGGGTTGGGTTTTTGGACAACCTGGCCAGATAGCCTTACTCAGGCTACCTACAGGGTTCTGGTTCTGGTTCTGGTTCTGGTTCTGACCCTGAACCCCCTCCCTCCCCTCTACCTCTTTTCCCGCACTTTGTCATGTTTCGTGACATGCCATACTTGTTTTCTGCTAGAAGAGGTGATCAGCTGGTGGGATATACAAAAAATGCAGTGCCCACACAGCCACCCATCTTGGCATTTCTCCAGATGATGGGTGCTGCATATGCAGCGTCGCTGCATAAAAAATGGAGGTGAAAAAAGAATACTAAATCTCCCTCAGGAACAAGGATCAAGAGTATCTATGGGATGGAGAGGGTCAGGCCAGAAAAAATACATGTATCTCTAAAATGGGAAACGAGACTTGAGAGGTTAAAAGTTCAAAAAGAACCTTACAAAGTTTTAATATTTCAACCATGACACCAAACTGGGCGTGGTTGAAAAAGCAAAATATCCATCGCAGAGCCACAGACTGGATACAATAGTCATTTTACAACACCGAAAGCTTGCCGCAACTCCACTTGCCTTGATTTTTGCTTCCCGTTTTTCTAATAAGACGATTAACGAGGAGTACATGGAATATGATTAGCAGGCCATCATCATTAAAATTGTAAAGAGCAAAAAAAAAAGACAAAAAGCTTGATGCCCCCCATGTCGATCTTAAGAAGGAGGAGGGTCCCTAAACAGAGTGTTTTAAACAGTTTTTAACTGATTCCAAGTGCAAGGCTGTTACATATGTGACCATCTAAAACGTATGTGACCCAAGTTCATGGACAACAATGCCTTTCACATTCATGAAAAAATGTAAACTTTTCTATTATTGGAAGATATTTATGAAGTAAGGCATGCATGCATGCATGAGATGATGCCTAGTCGTCTACTACTACTACTACTACTACTACTACTAGTAGTAGTAGTAGGCAAACACACATTCACAGAGTAGCATCCGCATCACATGAAACACGCTATATGGTCTATGGGAATTGTCCTACCTGCTACTACTACTCTCCCTCTCTTGAAAATCATTTTTTTCTCCTGAACGAGAACTATTACAACCATCAAATGCAACTTGTCTCATGGTCTGGCTGGTTCAATAGAGACGAATCTAGGTAAAAGAAAAACAAAAAGGACAAATTATATCAATTCTCGAGTCTAGTTAACTATGAGGAAATAGTCTCTTTTTTTTTTTTATAATCAAGATCAAAGAATGCAAGTGGGTACTTTGATTAGATTAGATAATTGCACTGGTAACTGGTAAGCATGTAACAATAATTTATTAATTAAAACCACAGCTGTCAGATTTAGGTTGGAAAATATAGTCAAAGTGACCGGTAAATCTTGTGGGGTTATATTTATTTAGACGAGTAACCAAACAAAAACTAAATAAATTATTCATTGCAGTGTGGAAGCCTCAAAGGTCTCTAGGCTTTTCCCATTCCGCTGCTTTTGCATCTCAATTTAAAAATGTTCTTCTAATTGAACCATATACCGTGTCGTAATGCTAATTATGTATGTCACAGATATTAACGATATTTTGAAAAAATATAGCGATCTTAATCTGATATTTGCAATGCCCGATATTATACCACAATCATTTGAAAGAAAAACATTTATGATGAAAATATCGTGTTTCTGCGCTATTCTAACTTCTGGCAAAGTATTTAATACCAGTTGTTAAAATTATGTACTATATTTATGTTTACTACGCACCTTTTTTTCAAGATTTTTTTTGGAAACACCCGGAGAATTCTCGGGAAAGTGATTACTTTAATCGAAATTTTCAAATAAGGCACCTAAAGTTTAGGCATTAATAAGAAAGGCTAATAAGTTTTGAAAATAAAATAAAAAATAGACCTAGAAATTATCGTGGTTGATTAAAAAGGCCCAGGAGTCAAATTTGTTGTTAAAAAATGTGATATGTAGAATCATCATTTTACCCCCAACATAAAAAAGTGCACCTGAAAAAAGAAAGATGAAAGAGGTCTTTGAAGGGTTAACTTGTAAATTAACTCTCTTAACCTCATCTCGGGCTAGCGATGATAACCAAGGATATTGGAAGTTTGTTTGTTTTTTTTATTAACAGTGCACAAATTTAGGTGCCCTTTTAAAAGTTTCCAAAAACTTGAGGCGTGTTTTTTATTAATTAATGCCCAAACTTTAGGTGTGCTTTTGAAATTTCCCCTTATTTTTAATTATGTCGGATGACAGTGGAGCTTGGATATCAATGAATTTTGCTAGATTGGAATAGCTGTACCCGTTTGAACCGAAGATCTATTAGTTAGGATCTATGCAATGCGTCTAACAAAAGGTCGAACCAATGTAAGTGTATGGAGTTAGGTCAGACTCGAGAGGAAGTAAGTAATTAATAAACCACAAATCTGATCCATAATAATTAGTACTAACTTGGTATATTGTTCCGAGACTCAATTCCGATGGGTGCAATTGCTCCTTCCCCAAGCCCTCCCTCAATGTAAGTGTCTGATTGGTAATCAGAAATGACGAAGAAGCTATTTCTTTCTTTGACTTTCTGACTTTTTGTTTGGGTGCCTTGAAATATGAAGATTCTCTTACACATCGATGGAACCATCGATCTAGAGTGCCCGAGACGTTTCACCCCCGAGTCACAGCTTTTCCAAGAAAGAGTAGGCAAGATAACAATAAAAAAAGTCATTTGCCTATCTATTCTAATGAACGAATAAATGAATGAATGAATGAATGGTGGGTTGCAAAACACTCTATACTCTATACTCGCATGCATGCAGTAGGAAAGAGTGACCTAGTAGTCGATTGTAAACATTCACCACCTGCCGTTCACAGCTGATTCCGAGTGTTTGGAGCAGCTGAAACTGAAAGGTACTCCATGTTCACGTATCTTAAAGGTAAAGACTCTTCCCTGATCACCACAAAATAAAAAATGGAACAAGGAGATAGATTTGAGCTTGATCCACTTAAAACGAAGAGCTCTGAGAAAATTTTCCGCCTCCACAAATAGTTTGATTCCAGATTTTGCTGACACGCATGCCTCACACGTCCCCCTTAACATCATTTACTCTTTTTCTGTTTCTGGCTAAAGATGAAGTCTACGGGCTATTGTCAGGTTTAGGGTTGATGCTTTTTTTGTGTTAGATAAGTTGGATGCACACACAAACACATTATTATATATATATATATATATATATATATATATATATAGAGAGAGAGAGAGAGAGAGAGAGAGAGAGAGAGAGAGAGTCCCTGGGATACGAGAAATAGGAGTATTTTCAACACTTTTTTTTTTTTTGCTAATCCAACCATGTGGATGATCTCGTCATGGTGAATTTGCTAGGAATAAACCATTGGATCAGGTATTGTTTTAGGAAAAAATTGTGATTTTTTAATGCTTGAATATTTATGAAGATTGTGTGTCATTGATTTTAAAGACTTAAAAAATTCTTCTTTATGCATCAAAATCCGATGAGGGTGGCACGCACTTGCGAGCACACAAACACATTATGGGCTTGTATCAGGCTTAAACTCGACCTTTAAGTAGCCTTCAAGCAAAAGGATTTTAATAAATAGATGGTCTTTGAAGGGTTTTGAAACTAGTAGTGCTGCTAGGTCTGAAGGTTGATGTCCCTAATTGCTACGCTGTGTCATAGTGACACGCCGCTTAGGGTACATATCATGGGTGACACGACTGAGACACGTTACAAAATGTTGATACAAGCCAGACATGTGCATCCAATAGTTTTAATACTTTTAATATCAATTTTTATATGTTAAAATATCACATAATGGTTTTTATTGATTACAAAAAAAAAAAAATTGTCTCGTGTCATATGTTTAAAAAAAAAAAAATCGTTCTCGCATGTTGAACTCTAGTCGTGCGTTGGCTCGTACTCTTATCATTATGACACGCTAAAAGTGCTGCAGCTATTTGGATATACCTAATTCAATTGAGGCAGGATCGGGTGCAATAGCATTACACAAATGCAATGTGCCGCTGCACCTGTGCACTTCACCCTCCAATTCCATATGCGCATTCGTACAATGTGATTGCACCTGATCCCGATTCATTCGATGGCCTAATAGTACTGGAGGAAGTGTACGACCCGCCTTAACTTTGAAACCGACCCGGTCAGGATTTACGTAACCAAGTTGGCAAATCAAGTGGCTCACCTTGCAAACTTCCAATTTACTGACGTGATGGGACTTTAGAGGGCTGAAATAGACCAGACGTTAGTCTATACACCTATGAGATGTAGCTGCATCGGTCCGATTCGCTCCATGTTTCTGGGTCCATGCCATGACCGTGAGGACTTCTCTGGTGCCTGGTTGCGCATCCAACCAGATCGGGTGTAGGTCCAGAACCAGAACCAGAAGGGGCAAATTATTCGGGGTTGGGCTGCATCAAAATTTGCCAAAATATGATTGCGATCCAAGTGGCACTCAAACTTCCAAATCAACCCGATATTTATCGGACTCATCAGAATTATATCTCAGCTAGAGCATTAGTGCTTGGCATGGAAAGCTGAGCCCTTCCTTCCCATGAAAGAGTCTTCCCTGCTTCCCTGAAAATGAAACAAACAGGCCATTAGAAAATGAAAATGCTTGTTTTTTCTAATATAAAAAAATGATCCTTTCCTTCCATAAGTGATGCAGTGAACAAGAGCATCACTTATGAACCGGGCAAAAATCTCGATACCCAAACGAAACTAAGAAACTAGCAATATAGGGGAAAATGACCCAAAGATGAAAAATAACTAAAACAATCAATAATTCAATTCAATAACCTCCTTTCTTTTCTCTACAGTGAATATCTATAAAGACAAGAAGAAACCCTAATCCTACCACATACTTGAGATAGATCTTAGACCAACTAATATCCGATTAAATAACTACAAGAAAGCCCAAATAATCAAGATGTATCCGAATGGACCCTATAGATATACATAGTGCCTTGCTCTCACTCCTGCGTCAATGAGATTGGAAATGTATTTTCTGTGTGAAAAGAATGATATGTTCTTGTTAAAATTACCCGTTTATTGTAAAAACTTGCATATTTCATGATGTTTTTTGGTAAAAAAAACCTAAAATATAATACGCATCTAAGTTTAAAAAAACAAAAACAAATTTGATTTATCTTTAATGCCCTTTAATTCTATCCACTTCCATCATTTCTTTTTACTAGGTTCTCCTTGTGTTCTTTAAACCATAGTTACAAAACAAGAAGTGGGTGCCTGAAGTGATGCATGCATGAAGCAAGAAACAAATTGTCTAAGAAATGTTTAAATGTGTGCAGCGTTTAAGAAAGCGAGCAAGAAATAACAACAGAAAACAAGCCAAAGACTTACATAAAGGAATATAATTAGAACTTGTATTCTTTACTTAAAATAAATTTTAATAGCTTCTGTTAATATTAATATGTATATTTACAACAAAAACTTAAATTAAAAATAAAAAAGTAATTTCTTTTAACACGAGAACCATCTCAAAAATATGAAGAAACTTTATTTTCATATTGAGAAAAGCAAATTTATTTTTTGTATTTTATGGAAGTGAATTTCTCATAAATTAGTTTTGAAAGCATGAAAGAACTGTGTAGTCTATAGAGCTTCCAATGAGGTGTGCTTCAAAGGTTTTGAGAAGCTTTGCCGTAAACACTTGGGAGTAAGTGGCCATGTGATTCCAAATCAAATCTGATTAGAAGTCAGATGAATCAGAATCAAAATGCGGCTCCATCTGATTTTGATTAATCTCATTTGAATGAGAAGGCAAATTAACGAGAGTCGATTTCACACCACTCACTTTTTTTGATGTTTGTTTAGCCAATGTCAATGAGATTCATTCTCTCATTTGCATGTTTCACACATCTGGGCATTTATTAAACATTCATGCGCGCGCACATCATGCATTGCTTCTCACATTTCTTTCTTGGGTAACCATGCTCTCATCTCTCCAACATGCAATTGGCAGAGCTTCGCGCCTTCCACCTTGTTGCATTAATGATATGTTAACGGAGTTTAACCTTGTGTTTAAAGCTAAGATTAGGGGATTGGACCTGTTGTTTCTCACCAGATCCAGATCCAGATCCAGATCCAGGGTAGTAGAAGTAGGGTCGATCATGAGATCACTTCATCAAGACGCAAAGCCTATAGGCATTCGATCGTCCATCATATTCGGCACCATCAACTGCGAGACTTACATAGTACCTTCCTCCCGGCAATTGAGCATGTACTTTGCACTACCTTGTAGTGCAACTTTGCACCCCACTTATATATAATTAGGGCGGGGTACAACCAGACCTGGCCCCGATTTTCGTGTATGGTATCTGGTTAGGACCCAGGTCTGATCGGATGGACTATAAAAAAAACCATACCAGGACCCAATAAGAACTACATGAATCAGACCCGGTAAAATAATATTTTTTATCATTTTTACATTGAAAATTTGCAGCCCTGGTATAAAATTTCACAAACTATACCCGGATCCATATATTAATCGTACCATTGGGTCTTCTTAGAATCTTATTTACCACCATACAGCTCGGACACTATACAGTTTGGTACGGGTCGGGTCACGTTGACACCCCAACCTATAATCATGCATTCGCTTCTAGTCCAATTGGTATAACTATCTACCAAACATAGACTCCGACTCCAATAAATAAAATAGTGCGTATCAGCTCTGATGCACGGCATCCCAAATACCATGCATGGATTCTATGCCTTATAAATGGATCCTACAATTTTTTTTCAGAGCCATTGATGCCCTGGATTAACGGCATCTAAGGTTTAGTCCCTCCATGGTATTTGAGCTGCCATGGATGAATGGCATCAAAGCAAGCACTCACGGGTTTTCGTCAGTGCCTGATGCACACTCTAAATCCTAATAATGGAACTATTCCTGTTCTAACAAATACAAATGGATACCAACCAACGGAGCCGGGCTCTGCTTGTCTGGCAGGAGCAGTAATTAGTGCACGTTACCTTGTCAGTGTACGTTGCAAGTTCGAACCCAACCCCCATAATGGTACGGTTGTATAACTGTTACTAACACCAGCTTAATTTCTCTGTAAAACAAAAATACAAAGCCATACCACCTTGGGGTCGCCTCGCCTGCATGGCAAACAAGGGTGTTGAGATCATAGTTGGCAAACTTGCCCGTTTGAACCGGTCAACCTGGTGACTTGGTCCGACTGGATCCCAACCCAGAGACGGTTCAAGTTTAACTCATTTTGAACCAAATTAATCTCGATTGGGACTCGGTCATAACCAGTGTGAAGAACGGTTCCCACAGTAACAGTAATGACCATTTAATTCTAACAAGGATCTCATCATTTCAAATATCTTGGAGTTTTAAATTTTAAATGCCAATGGAATATGGGACGGTACCAGAGAGTTAGTTAGTGGGTATCCCCGAACCAAAACGCAATTTGCCTACTGAAAACTTGTTCAACTTGTATCTCTTTCTCTTTCTTTTTTTTTAACTTTTGAGCCCAAAAAAAAAAAAAACTCAAACCAAGCACAGGCATAAGAAATAAGGCCCTGTTTGGAAACTTGTAGCTGGGATGGGAAGTGGCAGTTGCCAAATCCTGTATTTGGCAGCTACTACCTCATAGAAGTGGTAGCTGTCAATTCCATGCTTTAGTGTTAAATACAATGCCACTTCCCATCCCAAATGCATTAACTCTCATCCCAGCTACCAGTTTCCAAACAGATATCATGTGGTAGTTTTACCAACTTTTTGCCAAATGCATTAACTCCTGTCCCAGTTCCTATATTCCAAACGGTCCCTAACGGTATGTTTGATCGTTTGTCCATGGTTGGACGAAGTGAACAAAAAAGAACAGAACATAACATTGGTTCTGTTTGTTCAGTAACAACTGTTTCAAGTCCAACGTTTGTTTGGACCACACTCAAATGTTATGTTTCAAATGTCCGTTGTTTGATGATGATGTGTGAACAACTTGAACAGTTATGGATAATAGGTCGAATTACTTCGTTTTGGATCGTATGACCCGATCCATCCACCATTTTACATGTTTTAATACGTTTATTATAGTTTTTTGCCCGGATATGGATCCAATTACCAAATTATATCTAAAATCATGATTTTTTGCATTGAATATGGATTTGGAATTGGATTTTTGCCCTCAATATGGAACTCAAATGAGATTTTTGCCCCAAATATGGATTTTTGCTTCAAATAAGGATCTCAAAATAAATTTTTGGCCCAAATATGGATTTTATATAAATACTATAAATGCACCAGTGATTTTCGGTTGGATCCCTCAAGTTTCTCTAATTTGATGGTAATACTACTTATTCTGCCTTAGCTCCTAGATATCTTTTTACAAATAGCAACAAATGAGCCAGCAAACAGCCATCTAATGGTAATTCATAATATCAGGGCCTTTTAGGGGCTTTGTCTCTATGAGTTCACTGGCCTTCAATTTGATCAACAACAACCATTTGACATTCAAACTGGAGAACAGGTAAAGTCTAAATCAACTCACCTGTCCTTTTGCATTTTAAGAAAATATATCCACAACTTCATCTATTTACTCCAAGTGCATCATTGATTGTGTAATGACACCAAGTGGTAAATGTCTCTGGAAAAAATTATACCTTGGTACACATTCTTTTATATTGACGGAGAAACTTGCTAAAAACTAAAAAATATACAAAGATTTAATCTAACCAAATAGGTTAGTTTGGTCTCTGTCTGGCAGCAGCATATCATAACTACCAGAAAACACAAAAATGGCTAAACTTCCCACTAATTAATTCAATCCATGCCAGTGACTTGCAAATGTTCTTTCAAAGTTTTCATCACGTTGCTTCTTAAACCGCTTGCAATCACTTGTTTCAACTGATAATGATTAGTAAGTGCGCAGTATATGGTCATTGATATAGTCTATGCACGGATGCCTTCTAAGAGTGGCATCTTTCCAACTATTGAAGTTGTATGCGAGAAGTTTTCTTATTCCTAATCAGATTGGGTAATAAATCAGCTAACCAAGTAAATTGATTGTTTTTAATAAATAAAGCAAGATAAGAAAGCAGCACTGAGCTTTCATATATGCCATATCGTAATAAGCTTTTATTCCTGGGCTAAAAATTGGCAACTTCATGTTCTGCAACATAATAAATTATGAAAGTAATATGAATAAAAATTCAAATCTATTCAGCCTGAACAATTTACTGATGTTCAAGACACTATATCCTACCGAAGCATGCACCACAAAATTAGAATGACTCAAATTTAGTTATCTTACGATCCATTCAGTGACAAAAATAACAGAATAGACATGGTTGAGGAAAGGCAGAATTTATGTAGAAATAAGTAATTAAGACTTGGAGTTGGACAAAGTGATTCTCTCAATTTCAAATGACTCCTTCACCAATTTGGACTTTATTCTTTCTCCAACGGTTTTTGATTTGAAGTTTTGGATTCTTCTTTTCCAAACACACCCTTTGTAGTTTAATTACTAGATTTTTATTAAGATAAAAGTTCAAAGTAGTTAAGAAGAAAGTGCAGTGTAATTTTCTCACTTTGGTTAACAAATGCCACAATTGTGTGAATTATCTGAATTCTTATTAGTAGTAGGAATTTCTCCATTTTAGTAACGACTGGGTGTGGTGATAACTGATGGCTTATGAAATGAAGCAGACTTTCCCATAATGCAAGCTGCGGATACTACATTTAATGTGCACGTTAGATGATAACAAATTGGTAAAAGCTGGAACTATGAAGACATGCATGGTCTCCCTTTGCCTTAACAACCTTGTTTGCAGAAAAATTTGGAAAGTCTACATTTTGTACTTCTATGTATTTTATCCAGACCCAATTCTTATTCTCTAGCAACTGTTTTGAATTCATGTGCTGCTTTGGGAGAGGTGAACTATGGCAAACAAATACATGCAGATGCATATTCATGTGCTATTTTACAACTCTACGCAAAAAAACACCAGTTTCATAAGAACCAACACCACCAGGAGAGTTGAAAGTATTCGAGAATCAACCTATGTTCTCAAATACATACATATTCATTTATTAAAATATCAACAATATCATAAATCCAAAAAGCGCAAACTGAGAGTATAATAATATGTGAGAGAGTATCATTATGTGTGAATCACCCACTGAAAGACCCAAAAGTATACATTCCTCCAGCATGAAAAAACATGAATATACTAGGAGAAAGCACAAAATCTGAAATAGTATCACGGCAAAACAAATGCATCATCTCCTCGAACATAGTGTAGTAGCTCTTTCACGCACCTCTAGTTGTTGCACCCCCCGTTGCACCCATATAATACAACAAATCATCAATTTTGCTAATCATTCTATATTGCAATTGTGAAATTTATATAAAATGTAATAAAATTATGAAATACACTTATAAAAAATCATGAAATATACTTACTGTGTGGCCAATCATTGCACATTTGAGTTGTTATTGTATCTCTTAGGTCCTTGTTGCAACCACAAGTGACTACTGTTCTGGAATTTTCTTCCTCAAATTCAGGAACCAACGTATCTTCATCATTATCAGTTGTGAATTGTTCGGCATTTGGGTTATTTTCTAATATAAAATTATGTATTATGCATGTTGTATGAACAATTTTAACTTGATTGGGAACTGAATATTTTATTTGGCACTTTAAACTTGGAAGTCGTGCTTTGAGCAAACCAAAAACACGTTCAATTGTTGTTCGCAATGAGTGTCTATGGTTGTATAACTCTGTTGCTTTTTCAATTGGTTTTGCATCAGGTGCATTAAATTCTGGTAGATGGTAGCAATATCTTTTGTGTGGTGTTAAAAACCCGACAATATTTGGGTATCCAGAGTCTACAAGATAATATTTGCCTAAAAACACATTTGGTTTATGAAGTAAATAAAAATATTTGTCTATGTAAAATAATCAATGTAATTTATGCTCTATACCTCTGGGTATTATTAGAGGCTGGTTATGATCATCAAGTGCACTATACAATACTTTTGCATCTGTTGCACTTCCTTCCCACCCAGCAAGCACGTAGTGAAATCGCATATCAAACCCCACCACAGTGAGGACATTTTGTGACAACCACCCTTTTCTATTTTGAAACCTCATTTGTTCTCCACTTGATATGTTTATAGGAATATGTGTTCCATCTATAGCCCCCAAGCAATCCTATTGTAAGAAATAAAGGTAAGTCAATAGACACACACACACACACACATATATATATATACACAAGTAGAGACTCTCGGTTACCTTTAAATATAGGTAGAATCACAATTCTTCCATAATTTTTGTTGGGGTATCATTACTGTGTCGGCCCATATAACGATGACCAATGCTAAGTAATGCATTTAAAACCAAATTAAAGTACTTGCTAATTGTTTGTCCTGAGTGTTGGAACACATATTGCCAGTGGCGTAACTATGATTCATGTGAGGGGGGGGGCAAACAGGGGTGTAGCAAAAAAAAAATTTTATGTGATAGTCGAGGGTTTGGGGGCAGCACTCCCGAAAAAAAATTGAGATAAAATAAAAAATGGCTACAATTATTAATAAAAATCTATTTCATATGGACAAATCAAACTATTTGTTGCAGTCAGGGCTGGGCTGGGCTACAAAAATGGATAAAAATCTATTTCATATGGAATCAGGGTTGGGCTAGGATTGGGCTTTTAAAAAAATTAACTGTTTCGGGAGGCAGGACTTTGTTGTAGCCCAGTCCTGGCCCCCCCTAGCTACGTCTTTGCATATTGCACTGCTCTATTTCGCTCATTGTGGCCAATTGTTAATAAAAAAAAAACTGCAACTTGTTCTTCAAGACCTACATCACGGGCATTTTGCAATAATCCACTTCTGCGAAGAGTTTCACATAATGTGATGTAAGTGTCCTTTTCCATGCGTAAAAGGTCAAAACAGTTGCGTCGATGACCCAACACACAATCACGCACAAAATCATGACCGTTATGTACAGAATCATGAACTATTGCCCTGTGAGACCTTCTCAAACTACGTAGTGAAATGATCAACACCACCATAGTGAGTAAGTAAATAAGTTCTTGATTAGGGTTCATTATACTTCTGTACATACAAATAAAATTAATGAGTTTCTAACATTAGTAACATACATAAAATCTAAGAAGTACATATGATTAATATTCAACATTATGAACATTTAACATAATTGAACAAACATTTATATCATTAGTGTTGACTTGTGTAATATATATCATGAGTGTGACAAAAATATGTTATTGAAAATGTAACATGGTTGCAATAAACATGTATATTGAATATATAACAATGTTATAACATGCAACATTTTAATGGAAAAACATTTAACAAAATGACGAATATCAATAAATCAACATAAGTTTAGACTTGTGAAAATGCATACTTAAACATTGGGTGATAATTTGAAATCCAACCAATTAACCCGATATTCTGGATCCATATTCTGAAACAAAGTTGCATTTTTAGGGACTATCATTAAGTCCAATGCCCTCACGCGTGTGTTCACAGTAATCTCACCATTATTGAACATTTCTTTCAATATAGCATTACACGATTTGATCATCGTACATATAGATTGATCACTAATGGTCTTCACATACTCATAAATGTTGCCTAGAATTTCCACGATTTGATCATCACTACGTACTTTGCGTTTTCCTTTAGTTGAATGTTGGTTTGTGGCATGTTGAAAATTGCTATCATGTGGGCTATTCATGGGTGTCTCATCACTTAGAAGTTTTGTTGATGAGTTCAATTTCTCCTGATCGAGATCGATGGGAGATGGTGGTGGTGGTTGTACTTCTGATTGGATGGACTTATAATTGCCTATAGCAATTGATTCACCATAAATTTCCATTGTTTGTTCAAAATATTGCCATTTTTTAGGTTTGTTATAATTCTTTCATGTTGAATTTTTTCTAACACACTCGATCCATATTTCTGTATTAGCCAAAGGCATCCTCAGTTCAGCATCCCATCCAAAGCCCAATGTGTTTAAGATTTTGTTCATTATTGTCAAGTTGGGTCTGGCATGCTTCAACTTGTTCTTTATTTTTTCTAAGGCATATTTGACCCCAAACTTCTTCTTCATCTGACTTTCCACCACTCTCACGGCCTTCTCTTTCAAGCCCCAAGAGCATTTCATTGCAGGTATTCTAGACTGATGCAGTCAAATAAGAAGTCCACCTGAGGTGTACTCCATTGCATTTTTCAGTTTGACTTGGTTGCGATTCTTGTACTTCATCCATTACCTCTGCCATTCTGAATTATAATAAAAATGCAAAAAAAGGATATATTACATATCTACCAATTTATAAACCAACATTACAAGAAAAGCAATCAAACAAAAATCTAGCCATCTCGACATAATGTTGTAACAAGCCAAAGAAAACCAAGACCAAGAGAAATGTTGTATCTTACCGTTGGTATCCGTAATGTCAAAACAGTTAAACTTTTGTGAATCTAACAACTTCACTAATCTAGTTCAACATGAATATATATATATATAGGTCTATTTTTTACAAAAGTGTGTCATCTTTAAGCCATTTTGGTTGAAACAAACAGGCCTCAAGAAAATCACTAACATGAACCCCTGTTACCTGAATCAATAGACATGCTTGTTCGGGGCTTTGAATGAGCCTCAAGTGGTGTATGTTACCTGAATCAATAGACATTTTTGTAATAGACATGCTTGTTCGGGGCTTTGAATCAATAGACATGCCTCAAGTGGTGTATGTTCCCCCCCCGATGATTCACTGAATCCCACGTCTATGTTCGGGGCTTTGAATGAGCACCACGTATACAAGCACATGGGGCTCGTATTCCCGTGTATGTTGACATAACTTTGCATCGGACTCTGGTGTTGTTGCAAAGACTTAAGTACCCTTTTTTGCTATTCTTATCATAAAGTGATGGTTTGAGAAAATGACAAAAATGCCTTTCATTCAAAAAAGAAAAAACAAACAGTTCAAAAAAAGGACAAACATGTCCTCCATCCAGAAAGTCGAAGATGATGTTGACTCTTCAAAGACTTCTTCTTCTTTCTCCGTAAAACACTGTAAAACTCTCTCTCTCTCTAGAGAAGAAATCAATGGAGGATTCTTGAAAAGACTTAAGTGCCCCAAAGATGATTATTTAAGACCCAGTCTTTGCACTGCAGGATTATCCGAGAAAGAAATCTCCTCTGGAGGAGGCCATGAACATCAACCCTCTGACTCCCTTCTCTTTCTGCTTCTGTGCACATCCAGCAGAAGATCCTACATTGCTCCATCAAACACCGACTAACCTGCACATTGACTCTTGTGGAGCCTGATTCAGAGTTTTTACCCTTACAGGAGGAGGGTTTGGGGGCTCCTCCCAGCGTGGGTATCATCATTCAACTAAATGAGTTGTAGATCCTGATTCAAAGTTTTTACCCTTACAAGAGAGGGGTAAAACCTCATCTCACTCTCTCTCCCTTCTCTCTCTACTTCTGTGCACATCCAACAAACGATCCAACATTTCTCCATCAAACACCGACTGACCTGCACACTAACTGTAGCATCATTCAACTTGATGAGTTGTGGAGCCTGATTTAGAGTTTTTGCCCTTACAGAAGGGGGGTTTGGGGGCTCCTCCCAGCGTGGGTAGCATCATTCAACTTGAAGAGTTGTGGAGTCTGATTCAAAGTTTTTACCCATTCATATTTTAAGGCATTAGATCTCATGTTTGAACATTCACGCACGTGCAGTTTGCTTTCATCATGTTCAGTTGCTTTCTAAATTATACTTTGAATTCTGGTGCATTTTACATCTATCGATTTGTATGTAACCAGAGCTCATTTTAATCTGAATTTTTTACTGCAACTTCATGCATATGTCTTCATGCTCTCCACCAAAAATCAGATCATTCTGAGTTTGTTTGACCCACTTTAAAAATCGATATTCAAAACTTGTTATTTTGCACCGTCAGGATTTTAGCAGAATCAGGACCAACTTGCGAGAGTGATTTCTCCCTAACCAGAGATGATCTTTTCGATTCGTAAAAAAAGTTGTTTTCTAAATTAAATCTAGTTTGTTCATACCAAATTTCAGCGATTTTTATGGGGTTTTCATATCAGTTTTTGGTCAAAAACCATAACCCTGTCACACTGTGTCATTTTAACGGCTCAGATTTTGATCCATTTTGTTTGAATTTTATTTCCCTAATGGGAAATCATTTTTCAATTATGTAAAACGGGTTCTCTTTGTTTATGTGTCTAGTTCATCCCTGTAAAGTTTCAGAATTTTTCATGGTCAATTATTATTTTATTTTAATTAAATACCAGAACCTTGTATCCTGATTTTATAAATGTTCTGATTTTGGCCCCCATATCATGACTGTTGTAGCACTTCTTCAACAAATCGTTATTTGATTGACAATATTATTCAGCAAATTATTGTTATGATTTTTTTGGGTCTCTAATGAGTCCCTACTATGATTTGTAGTATTTTTGGGTCTCCAACGAGCCTTACAATGATTTATAGTGTTGTTCGGTCTTTTAACTATGATTTATAGTGCTTTGGGGTCTCCAACGAACCCCACAACGATTTGTAGTGCTTTTCGATATTTTAACTATGATTTATAGTGTTTTCAGGTCTCTAACGAGACCCACAGTGATTTATAGTGTTGCTGGACCTCGCTATAGCGATTTGTAGTGTTTCTCGCTAAACACTACAGCGATTTGTGATACAAATCGCTATCTGAATCAGGACAAACTTGTCAGGGCCATATCTCCCTAACCAGAGATCGGATTTCAAATCCGTAAAAAGTGGTGTCTTCGTTATGAAGTCTACTTTATTCCTGTAAATGTTCAGCGATTTCTATGGTCATTTGATATCCTATGGGGATCTAAAACCAGACCCCTATGAGTCTGCCTTATTTGAGTGAGATAGGTTTTTATTTTATTTTGTAAGAGTCATATCTCCCTAACAAAAGATCATTTTCCAAATCCATAAAAAGGGTTTTCTTACTCTATGTGTTTAGTTTATATCTGGAAAGTTTTATAACTTTTTATGCTCATTTGATATTTCAAACCTGTTAAAAACCGAGACATGTTATTATTTCATTTTAAGTGAGTGGATGGAAGTTAATTATAACCCTTCTCAGTTTTTAACAGGTTTGAAATATCAAATGAGCATAAAAAGTTATAAAACTTTCCAGATATAAACTAGACACATATAGGAAAAAAACCCTTTTTACGTATTTAGAAAATGATCTTCCGTTGGGGAGATATGACTCTTACAAAATAAAATAAAAACCTATCTCACTCAAATAAGGCAGACTAATAGGGGTTTGGTTTTAGATCCCAATAGGGTATCAAATGACTATAGAAATCGCTAAACATTTACAGGAATAAACTAGACTTCATAACAAAGACACCACTTTTTACGGATTTGAAATCCGATCTCTGGTTAGGGAGATATGACCCTGATAAGTTGGTCCTGATTCAGATAGCGATTTGTATCACAAATCGCTTTAGTGTTTAGCGAGAAACACTACAAATCGCTATAGCGAGGTCCAGCAACACTATAAATCGCTGTGGGTCTCGTTAGAGACCCAAAAACACTATAAATCATAGTTAAAAGACCGAAAAACACTATAAATCGCTGTGGGGCTCGTTGGAGACCCCAAAGCACTATAAATCATAGTTAAAAGACCGAACAACACTATAAATCATTGTAAGGCTCGTTGGAGACCCAAAAATACTACAAATCATAGTAGGGACTCATTAGAGACCCAAAAAAATCATAACAACAATTTGCTGAATAATATTGTCAATCAAATAACGATTTGTTGAAGAAGTGCTACAACAGTCATGATATGGGGGCCAAAATCAGAACATTTATAAAATCTGGATACAAGGTTCTGGTATTTAATCAAAATAAAATAGTAATTGACCATGAAAAATTTTAAAAATTTACAGGGATAAACTAAACACATAAACAAAGAGAACCCATTTTACAGAATTGAAAAATGATTTCCCATTAAGGAAATAAAATTCAAACAAAATGGATCAAAATCTGAGCCGTTAAAATGACACAGGGTTATGGTTTTCGACCCAAAACTGGTATGAAAACACCATAGAAATCGTTGAAATTTGGTATGAACAAACTAGATTCAATTTTACAAACAACCATTTTTACGGATCGGAAAGATCATCTCTGGTTAGTGAGAAATCACTCCCGCAAGTTGGTCCTGATTCTGCTAAAATCCTGACGGTGCAAAATAACAGGTTTTGAATCTCGATTTTTAAAGTGGTTCAAATAAACTCAGAATGATCTGATTTTTGGTGGAGAGCATGAAATTGCAGTAAACAATTCAGATTAAAATGAGCTCTGGTTACATACAAATCGATAGATCTAAAATACACCAGAATTCAAAGTATAATTTAGAAAACAACTGAACATGATGAAAGCAACTCATCAAGTTGAATGATGCTACCCACGCTGGGAGGAGCCCTCAGACCCCCCTTTTCTGTAAGGGTAAAAACTTTGAATCAGACTCCACAACTCTTCAAGTTGAATGATGCTACCCACGTTGGGAGGAGCCCCCAGACCCCTCTCCTATAAAGGTAAAAACTCTGAATCAGGATCTACAACTCATTTAGTTGAATGATGCTACCCACGCTGAGATGAACCCCCAAACCCTCCTCCTGTAAGGGTAAAAACTCTGAATCAGGCTCCACAACAGTCAATGTGCAGGTCAGCCGGTGTTTGATGGAGCAATGTAAGATCTTCTGTTGGATGTGCATAGAAGCAGAAATAGAAGGGAGAGAGAGTGTGAGAGGGTTGATGTTCATGGCCTCATCCAGGGGAGATTTCTTTCTCAGAAAACCTGCAGTGCAGAGACTGGGTCTTAAATAATCATCTTCGGGGCACTTAAGTCTTTACAACCACTCATTTTCAAGAATCGTCATTTTTTTTTTGCACCAATGGAGGAGAGTGTACTTAAGTCTTTGCAATCGCATCAAACTCCAACGCTAATTAATGCTGACAAACATGGGGATACGAGACACACATGCTTACATACGTGGTGCTCTTTGGGACCCCCGAGCATGAGATGTAGCTAACTGCCCTGTTCGGGGGGGAACATATAACCTGCTTTGCTCAAATACGAACCTACGGTAGTCCTTTCTGACCTTAGAATTTGCAGAATTAGCAAGCTTGCAACAGAAACCAATGCAATTTAGTCATGACAGAGGAGGAGAGCAACTGAAATCCCACAACCATTTTAGATTCAAAACCCATGACGTAAAAGTTGCAGATTTGTTGTCTGCTGATGCTTTACCCCCACAACAGCTGGACCCACTGAATTTGTATGTTTCTGTTTCTGTTTGTGCTACCTGTCTTTCACCGTTAGCAGGTGATGTCTCATCACTTGGCGCTGTAATGCTGTACTGGTTTTACTACTATGTGGTATAAATAATATCTTTAAAAAAAAAATAAAGGCATTAAATCTACCCAAGCTAATAACCTTTTATTATGGTAAAAATGCATCATTTTGTACCCTAAGATAAACTCATGTTTTAGTCTCTTTAGGTTATATCTACAAGACATCAGACCCATGTTTCAATGACTCTGTAGGTTACCATCCCTACATGAAAACCATCATAAGCAACTTGCAATTTGCAGTGCCTCTGCAAAGCAGCTTGATGGGTCTGCTAATGAGTAGGTTTGACGCTTCCTCACTTGTGCACATGAACAGACAGAGTAGTTGGACTGTGATTGGAAGTTATGAACAAATATCCTACTTAAGTTACAAGCAGTAGTGAGACCATTCTTTAGCTCATTCGGTGGCTCTCTTTTTTTCTCTTTTTTCATGGATAATCCCGATTTATCGGATATAAGCAATCACCATCTCCCTAAAGACGTTAACCTGTCCTATATATGCTAGTTGGGACAATTGCCAACAATTATTATCATGCCATAAGGTGTTTACCATCTTTGTCTCTCTGTCTCTCTCTCACACACATAAGTTCAGAAGAGAAATGAGTGTGAGATCCACTTGAAAAGCATGGGTTTCTCGAAATAGTAAGTGTAAGAGTATATATATATATATAATCACCCAAAGGCCTTTATAACATCAAGAATCCATCTCCAATGGCTGGGCATACATGTGAGAGTTAAGAAGGCTGATGAACCAATGGGTGGATGCATGAATGGGTGCCATCTAAACGACTGATATGGAAGATTGTGACCTGCTGATGGCTGTTTCTTGATGCAAAGACCCTTAACACATGGATGGCGAAATTCAACAGAAAACAGGAAAAGGAACAAAAAAATACAGACGATGGATAGATAATGGCGTACTTCCACGAATCGAATGATCAAGGAGGGGATCGAGAACTAGGGCTCTCAAACGCAGGAAGAGGATTAGATGGAGAGTTCGGGAAAACTAGGGCTTGCAGTCGAGAGAGAGAAAACACTCTCAGACCTCCTGCGAAACTCCGGAGGAGAAGAATGGGGCTCAACGATTAGGGCTTCCGTTTCAGCGCAAATGATGGCACGCCCATCGATGCACGAAATTTTTTTGATCTGCTGTTCCCTCCATTCCTGTTCTTTTTCTAACAGGAGGGAGGTGGATCGACGACAATTATATTGTATATTGGATGCGGCGGACGCACAGAATGTCGTCTGCCGCGTCCAATGTTTGTTAAAAAAGACGTTATAAACATCTGTTGCCATCAAACATGCCTTAAAGGAAACAAGAGGGTGCAGTTCGGTTTCACGCATCCCCCATCCTTATACTCTTATGATATAAGTTGTTTTAATCAAATCTGACCTCGTAGCATTATCCAACAATTGGATCGTATTTTTCAATTAAAATTATAATTTTTTTAAATCACAAAAAATTGTATTTCAATCCTGCACACAAACTGGATTTCAATGACTTAAATGTCGATACACTCAATGAAATCTCAAAGAGGGGGCGTGAAGATGGGGATGAGTGAAACAGTTTTCGTGTGAAAGCCGGGGGCTGAGCAGTTAGAGTAGGCTTCTATAGAAAATGAAAACCTGTCAAGAATGTACACGTTTAAGACTGAGAGGATGCTGAATCAGCAAAGGGTTAAGTGCTGTGGGATAGAAGTCACAAGGGTTTTGGTGGTTTGTGTCAATTTAATGTTCCTTGCAGGCCTCTCACGCCTTACGTACTTCTCCATACAGCTTGCAGCCAGGATTAATCATGGCGCCCCTATGCTACGAAAGAGAAAAGAGAGAGAGATAATTAGGGTCTATTCAACTTTTGAAAAATTTACTAACCAATTTCTTAAGTCAGGGCTCGTGTTACTAACCAGTTCTCTTGCACCAATAATTCCTTACCTTTTGTTTGATTGGAATGTAATGTGGGTTTTGGTAAAAACTTGTCTTTGTTGAGGACTATATAGATGGATCAAAGAAATAAGCAAGAATAAAAGCAAAAAACAATCACACGAACAACAAAGATTTTTCATAGTTGGAGTCTGGACAATAATTGCTTATGTTCACGACCACACAGAACCTTGATTGAGATACAGTACAAGAGCCCGATTGTCTTTTGTAAATAAAAAAAGTCTACGAGTTTTTAAAAAAATAATCTATTAGTGTTGTTGAATATATTATAGAACTGCCCTCAAAAAAATGTACTGCAGAAATTAGAGATTTATATCATGCATCACACTCCAGCAATCCTGGCATGATAGGTTTTAACCCTTTTTGTGGGAATCTGTATATTGAATCTCTTAATCTTCTTTAATGGAAGGGGCTTAACCCTAGCTTGATTATTGAAAAGAAAAAAGAATAGATTGTTCTTCAGAGGTGAGGGTCCACATTACACTGTCAGAAGATTCTGAGTATGAGCTATTCAATTCTAAGTTGTATTGCAGTTTGTCATTTTTTCCACTATCGTATGTTTGTATTTCTCATATATTCTTTTCATTGTAATCTTAATGGGACCACTGAATATGTTTGTGCAATATCTGATTACGCCTCAATGAATAATGCCTACACCCAAAACGAATAAAGACTTGTTCTATATTCTTATGTGCAATTGTGGTATTAACACGTTAAACAAAAGTAGGTCTATTACTCACACTGGAGCGGACTCATCCACATCTCCTCGTTCTAGGGCAGGTACACGAGCTTAACCAAACCGAACCGAGCATAAGGCGTTAGAAGCTCAGCTTATTCTTGTGGTGAACTGAGCCGAACTCAAGCTCATGGCAAGCTCGAGTTAGATAATTAAGATGAGCTCAAGCTGGCTCATTTTACAAAAATTTACATTTTTCAAAATTAAAAATAGGAATTTTCTCATTTACAGAATAAAATACATTATTTTCAAAGTTGTAAGCAACAGGGTTTGACCCTAAACTTATTATTCTCCGAGAGCCAAATACTTTATCCATCTATACTAGAAAGATATGAAATATATGTAAAACATACCTATTACTAGCTAACGACCCTATATGAGTCGTGCTGAACACCCACGGTAAGAGTTCGTCTTGAAGAGCCTGTTTCAAGAACGAGCTGAAGGCAAGCCAAGGCACGAGGGGTTTGTCCCGTTTGGGGGCGTTTGACTGTGTGTCCTGCGCATCGCACAGGATGCTGGCACCGTCAAACTGCAGACATGGGGATGCGCTGCTCCATGTGTCCACGTGTCCCGCAGGACGTGATTTTTGGTTACGACACCCCTGGAACCGAAGCAGGTTATATGTCCCCCCCCCCCCGAAACATGCATGTGAGTGTTCTTAGGTCTGAATGAGCACCATGTATGTAAGCACATGGGGTGTGTTTCCCCATGTGTGTCGGCATCACTTGGCATCGAAGTCTGGTTTGTTTGCAAAGACTTAATTGTCCTTTCTCGCCATTAGCGCCATGAAACGATGTTTCGAGTAAAGGACAAAAATGTCCTCCTGTCATAAGAGAGAAAGGATTAAAATCATCATTGTTTTCGCCCTAAGGAGTAAACGCTTCTGCTTTAACAAAAGTTTCTCGCAATATGTCGCCCTAAACGTTCCGGCTCACCCTTTGACGATGCACCATCTGCTGTAACAGGAGCTCCCTTTGACGACGCAGCCTTTGACATCGTCTGCTGTCGCTGGAGCACCCCTTTTCGTCGTCTACTGTCATCGGAGCGTAGTCAAAGCACCATTGCCACAATCGGCTGCATCTACCTTCTAGGTGTTTCTCCTCCACTGTCGGATTAGCAAAACTTATGTCCTTTTGGTGAGTTTTGTGTAAGGTTTTGTTATGTAAATAAATCAATTTTCATTATGTAAATCTGAATGCTAAATCTTACAATTGAATATACTATTTATGCTAAATAACACCTATTTTCATACTGAAACACATCAATTTATACTTATCCATCTTCTGGGTGTTGAAAAATAGTTAGCACGATTTGTTCTTATGAAGGTCAAACATTACAATGATATGTACTTATTAGGGCTAAATTTCTACAACGATTTGTAAGTTTGAATTTAACAATGGTTTGTGCATTTAATGCAGTAGCGATTTGTTTGATGCAACAACAATTTATATATTTCAAGCAGTAGCGATTTAGCCGATTTATGATTCATGATTTATACATTTAAAGCAATCATGATTTATACATTTAATGTAGTAGCGATTTATGATTTACAACGATATGTACTTGTGAAGGGTTTGATTTCTACAATGATTTGCGGTTAAACTTATGTGTTGTGTAGGTTAGCAATGACTACAATTTGTAAGACAAGAAAGCCTTCGTCGTTGGAGGGGATGACTCTTGGAGAAATCATCCGCCAATCCGATATATATGAGGGTTATTTAAAGTACCAAAATATAATGAACATTGAGAATAAAAAGGATTGGAACAAATTGTTGGATATTTATTATGCGAAGCCTAATCCATCATATATTAAAGATGAAGAGGGAGAAGGATGACGAAGAGAAGAAAAAGCAAAGGAAGAAGGAGGAGGAGAATGAAAACTACGCGCACTTATGAGGCAAAAGGATTTCTTCCTGTTGACCATGCCAAATTAAATCTACATACACATCATTCTTCATGTTATCTGTCATGATCGTCAGTTGCATCGCACTATACTATGCATCGAGTTGTTATTTACTTTGCTAATAAAAGAAATGACTTATCGTATATGTGTGTTGACGATAGCGATTCACGTGACCGCTACGACACTGTGAAGTGATTTTAATTTTAATCGCTAAATGAACAGTAATTTGAATACGTAAATCGCCACCGCAATTGCGTAATAATGTCAATGTCACACACACACATTTCAATATCATAATACAAATATCTTACAAATCGACACTAGCAAACACATAATATGTTACAAATCGATATACATACCGCATAATATATTACAAATTGATACAAAAATTCAGCATAATAGCTTGCAAATCAATATTAACAAACAAAACAATATCTCGCAAATCGATAGTATGTTACTACAACCGCGATTTGCATTATACTATTCTAATATTTTCTATACAAAGGCAAATTGTTGTGGTCGACATATACGTCATTGCGTAAATCGCATAAATCGTCAACCGAAATCCAGGTCTCACAAGGCATATCAATTTTTGACAACGAGCGAGATGTGAAACGATGTTTACTATTAAAGCCTAAACGTTACAACGATATGTACTTATGAAGGGTGTGATTTCTATATCGATTTGTATGTTTGAAGCAACGATTTATATGTTTAAAGCATGAACGATTTATACGTTTGTTAAAATAGCGATTTATACTTGTTGACGATAGCGGTTCACATAACAGTTATTTAATTGATGGTATGAAGCTTTGAAGTGCTTTCCATAGAAATCGTTAAATGAGCAATAATTGAAACACGCAAATGGCCACCTCATGTCGCTATAATGTTAATTCCTCACGCACAGTTTTCAATTACATACTACAATATCTAACAAATCGACACTAGAAAGCACTTGATTTTTTAAAATTTGGTACATATATCTCATAATATATTACTATACCTAACCATATACCCTAAATCTTGAACCTTTAATATCTTATTAAACCCTAATCCTAAACCCCTAATATATTACTAAACCCTAAACCCTAAACTCTTTAACCCTAAACCCTAAACTCTAAACCCTAAACTCTTTAACCCTAAAATCTAAACTCTAAACCCTAAACCCTAATGCCTAAACCCTAACCCTAAACCCTATACTCTAACCCTTAACCATAAACTTTAAACCCTAAACCCTAGACCCTAAACCTAAACCTAAACCTAAACCCTAACCCTAAACCCTTAATATCTTAGTAAACTGTAACGTTAAACCTTAAACCCTTAATATATTACTAAACCCTAAACCCTAAATCATAACCCTAAAACCTAAACCCTAAACCCTCGATTTATATGTTGATTCTGTATATCAATTTATAAGTTGTCAACAATAATTTCCATATCGATTTATATGATATTTAATCATCGGTTCGTGTGATACTATAACAATATTTTCGTAACAAAGGCAAATTGACTAAACATTACAATGATTTTTAAGATATCAATAGGAATTTCCATATTGATTTAAGATATTGTTTTGATTATTAATATTGATTTAAGATATTGTTTTGATTCTAAATATCGATTTTAAGATATAAATACAAACTTTCAAATCGATTTAAGATATTGTTCTCAATCTTAATATCGATTTCTATGTTGATTTTAATATCAATTTAAGATATTATTTTGATTCTTAATATCGATTTAAGATATTGTTTTGATTCTAAATATCGATTTTTAAGATATCAATACAAATTTCTAAATTGATTTTGTTTATTGTTCTGAATCTTAATATCGATTTTTATGCTGATTCTTGATATCGATTTAAGATATTGTTTTGATTCTTAATATTGTTTTCTATCATGATTCTGTATATCGATTTATAAGCTATCAACAGGAATTTTTATATCAATTTGTGGCCGACAAAGATGTCATTGCGTAAACCGCCTAAAATGTGAACCACTTAAAGGTATATGTTATTTTATTATAAAATCTTTGGCGGGTCCTATAAGCATTAAACTCTTCTGTTATAAAAGAAGATCCTCACAATATTACCCCATAAATATTCTACAAAAAATCTTACGCTTCGTCTTCTTTTGTTGCAGCACCCTTTGTCGTCTCGGTGAGTTTTTGTGTTGTGCAGGCTACCAATGGTTTACATTCGTAAGAGAAGAAGCACTTCATCGTTAGAGGGGAAATCTCTTGACGAAATCGTCAAACAGTATGCTTTGCATGAGCAATTAGAAGCGTACTATAAAATAATGACGATTGAGAATGATAAAGAAAGAGAGCAATTGTTGGTAAAGTATAGAGCGTAGCCTAATCCGTCAGATATTGAAGATGATAATCTAACGAAGAATAATGAGGAAGAAGTATAGATGAAAAAGAAGAAGAATGATGACGAAGAGAAACAAAAGGAAAGGAAGGGGGAGGATAATGAAAAAAATAAAGAAAATCGAGGCAAAAGAAGGAGGAGGTGGAGGATAGGGATAAGCAAAGGAAGAATAAATAGAAGGAGGAAAGGAAGCGAAGGCAGAAGAATAAGAAGGAGAAGAGAGAAAAGCAAATGAATAATAAGGAGGAGGAAGATAAGCGAAGGCAAAAGAAGGAGGAGGAGAAGGAAAAGCAAAGGAAGAATAAGGAGAAAAAGGAAGAGAAGCGAAGGCGATTGAAGAAGATGAAGGAGGAGGAAGAGAAGCAAAGGCAGTTGAAAAAGGAGGAGAAAGAGAAGCAAAGACAATTGAAGAAGAAGGAAGATGAAAGGAAAAGAAAGCAGATTCAGGATGAGGAAGAGAAAGAAAGGCAAAAGAAGGAAAAGGAGGACGAGGAAGACAAAGAAAGACAAAGAAAGGAGGACGAGGAAGAGAAAGAAAGGCAAAGAAAGGAGGAGGACGAGGAAGAGAAGGAAGGTGAAGGAGGATGAGAAAGAGAAGGAAAGAGAAAGGAAGAAGAAGGAGGACGAGGAAGAGAAGGGAAGACAAAGGAATGAGGAGGACGAGGAAGAGAAGGAAAGAGAAAGGAAGTAGCAAGAGGAGGAAGAGAAGAAAAAAGCAGAGGATAGAAGCAAAAGAGCGAAGGAAGAAGTATAAAAGCAAAAGAAGGAAATGGATGTAGAGGAGAAAAGTGTGACCAAGGTAAGTTAATCGCTACTGGATGTCGTGATGTACTGTTATAGGTATTATTATGTATAGCGATTACTCTGTATAGCAATTACTATAAATAGCGATTACTCTGTATAGCGATTACTATTATAGTGATTACTATGTATAGCGATTAATTATGATTTGATATTTTGTGTTATAGGCAGGTCAAAAGAGAAGCAAAGCAGTAGGTGAAAAGCTAAAAGGGCAGTGTCAGTGGCCTATAGTTTTGTCGTGGTACAAAAAATTGAGTGAATATCAGAATGATCGATTATAAAATATGCACTTTGGCGGCCTTCTGGACCAACATTATTTTGAAAATTGTTGGAACACCTTGACACACCTGATTAATAAATGGAACCATAAGACGAACATGTTCCAGTTTGGGGGTTTTTAGATGACCATGACCCTAGAAGATGTGACACATATTAGGGGTCTTAAGTGCCATGAAAGTATTATCCTAACACAGAATTCAAACTGTAACCCAAGGGACAATTGCACGGCCCTTCTAAGAATGTTGATGGAGGAATGACATGAGTGTATTTCTGCTGGAAGCAATTCTTTATCGATGAAAGTTCATTTTTTCTGTAATAAATGGAAAGGTCGGTCTGTTGCATGAGCATCTGATGCAGCTAACCAAGAGTTGTGCAGCTTCCATCTTTATTTTTTTGGACTTACTTTATTTTTCGATTGTTCTGGTTCGAGAATAAGTTATTTGTGGTTGCAGTTCCTGGAAGACTTAGATGAAGTCAACAATTGGGCATGGGGTGCTGCTATGCTCGCATACTTATACAATCAACTTTATTGTGTGAGTAAGGGTACAAAAACCGTTAAGGGAGTTTGGTCATTTATTCAAGTATTTGTTTATTACATATTTAGTACTTATCGACTAAGCTCATTGAAGGTTGCAGTCTTACTAATATATTATTTTTGTAGGCATGGGCGTGAGAGCATATTGTCGCCATGTAGACTTGAGGTGTCTGCACCATTTTTAAGTGCATTGTCATGATCGTCTACCTCATTATCGAATTGCATTTCATCTGCTGGAATATCATTATCGAATTGCATTTCGTCAGCTGGAATATTCAAGTCTTAGTTAATCTAATTCTTGCACCCTTTTTATCATATGCATCAGTAGTGCACATATTAACTTATTTAGATGCGTCGATAGTGCGGATGTTCGTTGTTCCATGACTTTCCAGTGATTGAGACACATCATTTTTACTGCAACTAGTTGATATGCACAACACTGTCATGAGCAAAATATCAATTTGCGTTAGCCAGCTCATATGTTTATTACGATTTATTCAAGATGCATATAACAATGGCTACCAATTAGTTAAGAAAGTCAAAGAAACAATTGAATGAATCACAGTATCAAAGCAACAACATAATAGCTTACAATTATATAATAACAAGCAAAACCATATCTCATAAATCGACACTAGAAAATACATAATATCTTACAAATCGATAAACGATAGTTCAACATATTATATTACAAATCGGTATACGACAATTCAGCATAATATCTTACAAATCGATATACAACAATTCAGCATAATATATTACAAATTGATATTAACAACCGTTTACCATATCTCACAAATCGACACTAGAAAACACATAATATCTTACAAATCGATATAAAAAAATTCAACATAATATATTATAAATCGATATTAACAAACAAAACAATATATCACAAATCGACACTGGAAAACACATAACATCTTACAAATCGATATACGAAAATTCAACATAATATATTACAAATCGAGATTAACAACCAAAATAATATCTCATAAATCGACACTAGAAAATACACAATATATTATAAAATGATATACGGATATTCAACATAATATATTACAAATTGATATTAACAAACAAAATAATATCTCACAAATCGACACTAGAAAACACATAATATCTTCAAAATTGATATACGACAATTAAGCATAATATATTACAAATCGATATTAACAAACAAAACAATGTCACCAAATCGACACTATAAAACACATAATACCTTACAAATCGATATACGATAATTCAACATAATATATTGCAAATCGATATTAATAAACAAAACAATATCTCACAAATCGACACTAGAAAATACATAATATCTTATAAATCGATATACAACAATTCAACATAATATATTACAAATCTATATTAACAAACAAAACAATATCTCACAAATCGACATTAGAAAATACATAATATTTTACAAATCGATATATAGCAATTCAGCATAATATATTACAAATCGATATTAACAAACAAAACAATATATCAAAAAATGATATACATGTTACTACAGCCGCAATTTGCGTTACATTGCATATAGTGAGTGAATGGACAATAACGGATGGGGTAGAGGCCCTTGCTCGCATCTGTAACCAAGGATTCTTGTCAACATGTCCCAACGTCTTATAAATATCTTTAAGTTTCCAATCGTCGAAACGATTAAATCTACCTGCAATAACAAAACAACGCCTTAATGACACTCACGACGACATACGTTCTTCAACAATAGCATGATGACATGGAAAGATAATCACCACGCTTTAATGACACTTGTTGGAATGTTTGTGCATCATTATTTTTTTTTTCATATTGCCTAACGAAAATAAAGAAGAAGAGATGATGGTAAAAAGAGATGGCCGACAAATCCCTCCATGACACCCACTAATGATCGAACCAGTCGTTTGATTTATAGTTATCTCGATGAGGTAAGAACGAACCCGAGAATGTTTTCTATCTAATACAAGGCATGAATGAGAATGCGGCCATGTGTTGTAACACAAGCTAAAAACAAAGGCGAAACGTGCAAATGTACTTAGGAGGAGCGAGATGACATTTTTGTCCAACGCATATCTATCTTACGAGAGGACATTTCCGTCAAAAGCATATCTACCTTTTTTATATGTTATTTTATTATAAAGTCATCGTGGGCAACATTGGCATATGAATTATCGCACGTCCCAAGATATTCCTCCGTACACACCGGAACACAGAAATTTGTGTTCCGGGGAGAACACACAACACCCTCTCCCCCGGAATAGAGTGGATAAGAAAGTTTGGGGGGTGGGGGATATTCAGAAAATAAAAGAGGGTGTTAGGACGGTGTCTCCTGGATAAAAACACGGTCGCGTCTGTGTGGACACTGTGTTCTGTCCCAAATTGGACAAACAGTCAAACAGCGACGTGAATTCGGATTAATATCGATCCGAACCGTTCTCAGTTGCATTACTTTGTCACATTCCTAAATTGAGGCGGCGGGAATTGAAGGCTCCTGGCAGCGCCCGATCGGCGACCATGACGACTCGAATCGCTCCGGGCGTCGGAGCGAACCTGCTGGGCCAGCACTCCGCCGAGAGGAACCAAGAAGCCACCGCCTACGTCGGCAATCTCGACGCCCAGGTAACCTCTTCCTCTTTCTCCTACTAGGGTTTTTCTAGGGCTTTGTAGAAATCTAGGGTTTGCATCTCTAATTCTTCATGAGCTATCCTTGTTAAGGAATCAAGAGGCCGATTTAGTTTCTGGCGGAACGATTGGGTGTAGCCATTAGGCTAAACTTATGAGCTACGATTAGTCCTGTTTCCCGAGCGTAGTGATTGATATTTTTTTTTTAATTTCATGTTTGGAGCAATAGATCATCCAATTTGTGCTTTTTTTTTTTAAACACGATGGAGTTGTGGGATGGGCAATTGTTTTGTTTGATGAACTGTTCACAATGAGATCCTTCCGCTCTGTTGTATTGATTTTTAGTAGCTAATCGGGCTCATATGGTGTGCCCTCAATTTTTTTTTTTCATATTTTAGATATCGATTCCTTGCGCTATTTCCATGTTTCGCGTGAGGGTTGTTTATCAGCTCCTCCTTTTTAGTTCAGATTATCCTACAACATGATGCGTCCCGGCTAGGAGACCTAGCGTAGGCAGTAGGCTTGCGCCCTGCTTGACTAGGCGCCTAGTCATGATTTTGGTTACTAAGGTGATCTCAGAAATTGTTGTTATAGTCTTTTGAATCAATGGAAATAATATATTCAACCATGCAACCAAGTACAGCGATACAGGAGAAGGCATGGAAATAGAACGGAAAGTGAAGGCACATGGTGTCGCCCACGTGTGGGAATATATTCCAACTGATGAATCCTGAACTTGATTGCCTCTAAGCCTTTTCTGTGATCATGGACTGCCCTCAAACAATATGTATTTGGCTGCTCAAGGCCACTAGTGAATGAATGTCCTAGGATTACCTTCTAGCCAGATCTCCACCGGATGGATTTGATCTACCAGACCCACTACATTGCCCATTTCTTCGCCCTTGGTCTCAGCTGCCATGTTGGAAGAAGCAAACAACCATCCGTACCTAGTTTGAACATCTTCTCAAATAAAAACAGTCTTCAGTTTAACTAGTAAGCCAGTGGCTCCTGCTAAACTTTTTTAATATAATGCCATAACAATCATGAGTCATGAGCTAGTTTATCAAGTATCTACAATCTACTTACGACTACTATGTGTTAGCTTCTGATTCCAAGATCAACTTGCGAGGAATGAAAGTAAGTTCTGAACCTCTGGTACTAATCAAGTATTCAATACTTAAGATGCAAGAGTCATATCAGACATTTTTATGGACAATAATGATCAGCTAAAAGGTTTAGACAGTGCATCTTAATGAAAGTTAACATGAAAAAGAATTCATGGAGAAACACAATAATTAGTGTCTTCAAAATTCATATGTACATTTATTATCTGAAAATATGATTCTAGATATACTCAGATTGGGTCATCCTACTGGATTGACTTGGTTGAGTCACCACGCCAACAGCCATATCGTGTAATGACATAATTTATAACTACTATGTAAATGAATGTTCATAATGCATTTTTATTTGGTCTGATTGATTCCTTTAATTTAACTTATAGGTGTTTTGAGCAACTGCTTACTGTGATTTTAGGTCTGAAATAGCTCCCAAGTGCTCTGCACTAAATAGTAGTGTGGTCTTTTGTGCACTGATGATATCATTTGAATCACTTAGGACAGGCTAAATTTCTCGAATCTCATGTTTTACTTTTGTCAGCCTAAATGACATCCAGTCAGGTTTCTTGTATACTCATCTATTGAGCCTTCAAAACTTCCTTCTGTGTGATCTTTTGTCACATGGTGTTGCATCTTTTTGCAGGTCACAGAAGAGTTATTATGGGAGTTGTTTGTTCAAGCGGGCCCTGTTGGTAAGTTTCCCTATGCTCATCTATATGCATGATTTGGCTACTAATGCATAAACTAAAGAGTGATCTCAGTAGGCTTATTATTTTCTTGTTGTAATGGTCTTCAAAACTGCCCATTGTGTGCTTGAAAGATGTAGGAAATTCTTGTTACCATTGATACTTTGTTGATGGTAATTGTAGTTTTTCTCTGGTGTTTCTCTAGATGTCCTGCTTCCTATCTGATGATTTCATGAATATCATTTTTCCTATTGTTTTGATATATAGTTTTATCAAATTTTTTTTCAGATGCTTCTATTGCTTGAATTTTCATTCAAATTTATGTGCCATTGATGCTTAGTGTTCCATAACCCTTTAATACTTTTCCCAACATAAGCTTTTGCTTGCTTTGATAGCTTGTTATTTATTGATTTTCTAGAAAGGTTCTCATAGGTCTATTTTCTTTTTCTTTTTCACGCTCGTGTGTGTATCAAATAGAAAATCGATCTGTAGACCTCACACGATATGGAGCTTAAGCTTCAGATAAAAGGATAAGTATTACTTTTCACCCCCTTGTGACACCATATAAATCTATGTTATGCATGTGTAGCAGGTTATATTGATGGTTGGTCTAGTTAGTTGGCTTAATCGGCATCTTTCTATCTATGTCACATGGGTGCGGGTGCGGTGAGGGGGCGGGGTTGCGGCACTTCCAAAAAACCCGGGTGCGGGGGTGCGGCAAATATATATATAAATAAATAAATAAATAATATATATATATATAAATAAAGTCCAAAAGTTGGACATAAATGACCCTGGGTGCGTTGACTGTACCCAGGGTCAGGTTGACCGCATCGGGTGCGGGTGCGGCACCTAGTTGGAGAATCCCTGTGACATATATTAAAAAAAAAATTCTTGGCAAAACATTGTTTTTTAAGTCCAAAAATTGGACTAAAATGACCCTGGGTGCGTTGACCACACCCAGGGTCGGGTTGACCGCACCCGGTGCCGCACCCGCACCCGCGTTCCGCGGCATCCTGCTAGCCGAATCCCTGTGACATAGCTTTCTATTGAATTTATAACCACACCTTTTGTTTTCAAAATGGCAAGTTTTCCAAAAAAGAAAAAGAATGGCATGCTTGAATTTGGCTATTATGTTTTTATATTATGTTTCCTTCTTGTTTAGATGTTTTAAATTGGGAACCAACTAGGAAATTTTTATCACTTGTATTTGAGTGTGTGACACCCATGCCTTTTTTCCTTTTCTTTTTTGCATTGGCTACGCCAAGGAAAAACTACTCCCGATCACCATCCACACGTTGGCATGCCTTTGGTTGGTAAAACCCTTGAGGTCCACCCTGCCCACAAGGGAGTACACCCAGCTTCGTCCTTGTAGGAAGGGAACCCTTCCTTCTGTGGTTTTTGGACTGTGGTCAGCCCATGGTTACATTAAGCACTTTGTAGGAATCCTAGTTCCTAGGAAGTGGGAAGTAGAAGCATCTGGAAATCTTAGTTCCTAGTCATGGGAACTTGATTCCCTGTTATGAAACTATTTGGGTACATGTTTATCATACATTGATATGAATATAAGTATGTTTGAATGTGAGATTTAAAAAAAATGCTTGAGATAATAAATATATTATGTTATTACTTTTTCCTACTTTAGATTGGCATTGGACACCATTTTTCAAGTATGGATCTATGGAGCACTTTCTACCTGTAGCATATTTTTTTTATTGTTCAAAAGCATCGTATAATAGTTAATTTTTGTTGTTAGGCTTAGTTGAAATTTCTTAGATTTGACATGCATGTGATAAAGTATCTTTTATTATTTCAATGTTTTGTGTCCAAAGTGAGTAATAAGGCATTGGTTTTGGATATTTTGTGCTTATGTTGAATGTATTTTTCTCTCTCAAGGGATCTAGAGATTCCTCTTTTCAAGGAACAAAAATTAAAGCTAGTGTTTTATAATAGAATTATATAATCATTGATTGTGGCCTTCATTTCTCAAAAGCTTTCTTCTTACCTTCATCAATTTATCAATATTTTGTTCGACTTTACATATTACTTCTGAAATGATTCCTCACACCGCTTCCTGAATCTTGTAATGATTTGAAATGACTACTTCCTAACTCCCATTCTTGTAACGGCTTTCCACTTTCGATTCTTGCTCTGGCAATTGTGGTGATACCTTTGCATTGACCTTTTGTCTTTGTATGTTTATCTCTCATTTATCCTTAGTTGTCAAAGGCGGTAGGCGATGAGCCTCTAAAAAGACTAGTCATTACCCCAATTTTTATTTTTTTTAAAATACACAAAATATGTAAACAAATTACTAAAATTAATAACAAACATGTATACAACATAAAATCAATCAACAATAAGGAATAAACAATACACATGTCATCGAACACTGTAAAACAATTATATTAAATAACCCACTAATTTTTTTTTAAGAATAAATGAACAATTGAATAAACAAACCATACAACTAGCAATGTGAGTAAACAATATACAAAAAATAAAGTCATGTATACAAAAAAATTAACAATAGGCATAAAATAAACAATAGACAAATAAGAAATTATATATGCTTATAATATATTCTTACATTTACATATATATATATATATTTATATAACTAAAATAACTGAAATACATAATATTATAATATATGCTTATAATATGTTAATATATATAATTATATATATTTAAACATAGAATACAAATATATATGTGTGCATTAGCATCTGTGTGTGTGAACTGTGAAAAAGACAAGTTAAAAAGGGGAAGGGCTACACCTTTCCCTTTTTATACTTCCCCCTTTGGCACGGTTAACCAAGTGGTCAACAAAGTAAAAAAAGAGACAAAAATAGGCTTAAAGCCTAGTTGGTCTCAGCCTAGGTGGTAAAAAAGGGCCCCACCGCCCAAACCCAAAAGCTTAGGTGGTGGGGCTGCTCCTAGGTCGCTTAGGCACCACCTTTGACAACTAAGCCTTTATCAAAGCAATAAAGTTCCCACCATGAGAGAGACAACAAAAAAGAAGTTGAGAAGAGAAACTTCATTAAGCGGCAAAAGCAAGAGTTACAACAATATAAGTGGTCGACCTCCCCTCCTTGCTAACAAACTATTAGAAAAAGGATAGAAATCGACTTCCAACTTGACTCTTATAACAAAAAGTTTAGAAATACAAGAATACCTCTATAAACAATAAAATATATAAGAAGGGGCAACACATAGAAATGATACAATATACTACATTCCTCAACACTCCCCCTCAAACTTGTGAAGGTGCAAGAGTAATCATCCCAACTTGAAGAGGAATGACTTGAAATGAGATGGAGCAAGACTTTTAGTGAACACATCTGCAATTTGCTCTATAGAGATCACATGCTCCAATGAAATGATCCCATCTTCATATGTCCTTCTAGTAAAGTGACAATTTATCTCAATGTGTTTTGTCCTTTCATGAAATTCTGGATTCTTTGCGACATGGATAACACTCATCTTTTCACAATACAAGGAGGTTCTTTTTTGCATATACACCCCTAGCTCCCCTAATATCCATCTAATCCAAGTAGCCTCAGCTATAACCTGAGCCATAGCTCTATACTTTTCCTCGACGTGGATAGAGCAACTCTTCGTTGCTTCTTACTCTTTCGTGACATCAAGAAGCTCTAAATAAAAGCACAAAACCCTATGGTAGAGCGACAATCTCTAGTGGACCCTCCAAAATTGGCATCACAAAAGGCACTAAAATTTGTGAAGGATGATGATGATGAAGATAATATCCTATATGACATAGTGTCTCTCACATACCTAATGATTCCGAGTACAACAAGATGCATTGATAGGGAAGAACTCATAAATTGGCTAACCATATGGACAACATAATATATGCAAGGTTGTAAGTAGGTCATCGTTACCCGTATCGGTTGGGCTCAAAGTTAGATACAAATCATAGCGTATCGTAAAAAACCGTAATTTTTATTAAAATTTTTCTAAAACAAAAAAAAATCTAAAAAAATCATAACACATGAAACAATGATGAATTACACAAAATACAACTATAAAATCACATATGAAACATTTATGTCTATATAAGTTGCATAAGACATCATCAAACATCAACTAATATAGATAATATTGATGCATATCTCACAAGAACAATGCAAAATATTAAATATCTTGCAATCAAGAACATGCTACAAGACTCGTACTTTCATCCTTTCATCTTACATAAACAAAAACAAAATAACCAAGTTTATAAACACTTCAGTGTTAAATAACCAAGTTTTTTTGGAAATATAACCTTAATTATCATCATCATCATCATCATCATCATTATCTTCTCATTCTCCTCCTTCTTCGACATCCACATCGTCTCCAATATACGTAGGTTCTTCATTATCTACCTCATGTGCTCCTTTCACGTTAATCCACCAAATGTCCTATTCATTAAAAATGCCTGCATCTTCTTTAACCCATGCATTCAATACATCAAAATGTTTCAAACTGATAGGATCAAATTCCTCTTTGTGCCTCTTTGATGGTAACTTTTCCATTTGCCTAAAAAGATGACAGATTTTGTATGATATAAACAAACTTTAAATAAACAAAAAAATGATAAATAAACTTTATGATTCTATATATCTTTGCCTCAGCCGTAAGTTGTAGTGAATGTAGACGAGGTTATTGAGCATTTTGTGTTGCAATCTATTTCTTCTTTTCGTATGGATTTGCTTAAAGATGCTCCAGTTTCTCTCTCATCCACTTGCACTGCATGCTTGGCTAAGAATGCGAATGACAAAAACTCTTAAATTTGACACATCACTTCTAAACCTGGTCCACCACATGTTTGAAAAGAAAAGAAAATGAGAAATCAATAAGATAATAACAAATGCAATCACATAAAATATCATAATTAAATAACAATATGAAATTAAAATTGAAATAAACAAAATAAATTACCTGGACGCATCGTGGCACAATTTCACATTGCTGTAGGTCTCCCAATATCATACAATGCATTATCATAAATTTCTATTTTTTTATGAATTTGATCTTGAATGCCATAATCAGAGATCGACCTTTCGATGCAATCCATAAGTCTCTTGTTGACTTCCTTGTCCATTTTAAACGTAGCAGAGTATCAGAACACAAAATTTAAATAATATGCTGTAGCATAAAGAAGATGATTTTGCCCAGTCCACCTATGATCAATGATATTCCATAGGCATGTACACTTTTTCTTTCCATCCAAATGATCTATAATGGCCTCTTTAATCTTATTCATGGCCTCATAGAGATAACCCATAACTGGTCTGTCTTCACTGTCAACCAATCGAAGCACCTTCACGAAAGATATAGTGATTCGAAACTTCACAAATGAATCCTAGAATTCACTTCTGAATACAATATCTAAAATTTCTGTTGACTTTTTTTCTTTTTGCATGGGGTTGTGCATTTCATTAATGTACAATTCTATTCTTTATTAGACTTTGCACTTTCAAAAAATACATATTCAATCTAGTAACTGCACTAAGAATCAATTCAGCACCACTAGTGTACTTTCTCATTAAACTCATAACACATACATGATTGTAAAAAAACTAGTAATTTCTTGGGATCATTCAACTGGGTGTTTTATCTCATTTATGCTGTCGATGTCCTCAAGCATGAGGTCTATGCAATGGGCACCACACGGGGTCAAAAAAATGACCCATAATTTTCTGCCAATTCTTTACCTGTTGCCTTATAATTCACTCCATTATCAGTAATAAATTGAACAATATTTCGAGGTTGAACCTCTTATACAACCTGATCAATTACTCTGAGCAATACATTTGCTGTCTTTGGCGTATCAGACAGGGCAATAAACAAAATTTTTTATCAAGGTCCTTGACTTTTTGTCTGTCTACCTATTTGCAATGATGCGACACCCAGTTTCTGTCAATGACTACCTCATCTCATTACAATATACATTCACTTCATTCTTATTAGTATCTAAATTTTTTTCTCTCAAATCATGATATAAACACATTTTGTATCCAGACCCGATACTGGTTATGACTGTTAAAATTATAAAAATGTAATTATATATAATAAAATGCTATCATATTTTATTTATTTATTTATTTATTTATTTTATTTATTTATTTTATTTAATTTTCTTTTTGTATTTTTTTTGTCTAGTTCGATTTGAACTAGACTTTAAACTAGTCAAGATCCAACTAGATCTTGACTAGGTGGTATAGTCTTTGGAGCTAGTCCAACGACTACAATTAGAGCTGTTGGACTAGCTCCAACGTCTCTCTATTAGAGCTCTTCTCTCCCACTCTCTCCTTGTATATAAATAGGGGTGATCCTCTCTACTTTGTAACAATGTTTTTTAAGCATTTTATGTGAAGGAAATAAAGTTTATTATTTTATCTTTTGTATTCTTCCATTTATGCCCTTTTGTGGGTTATGATTGTAGTGTCTTCAATAGACACCTATTGCAATCCTTTGTGCCTTCGTGTAAGATCCTCATTTGCTTACATGATATCAAAGCCCGGAAGCTTCTAGATCTTGGAAGAGTTGCCACCTTATTTTTCGTGCCTCTAGCAAAAATTGATTCTTCTCCTTGTTCATGGTTCAAGTGCCTTTTGGGTTATCATAGTTGAAGAAAGAAGACTTTTTGAGGATCATTGGCTACACAAAGATCGTGATTGTGCCCTTGTCCTTTTCTCTTTTTTCATATTTTTCTTTTTTCTTCTTCTTTCTCTCTCTTCTTCACCCTTGTAAAAATGTATGACAATGATAAAGTCACTATCATGTCCGTAAAATTAAATGATACCAATTATGTGATGTGGGCTTCAATCATGAAGCATCACATCTCGGAAAAAGGGTTGTGGGGAATAGTAGATGGTTCCGATTCGGAACCAAAACTAATTCTCACAAAAATAAAAAAAGGAGAAAGAGGAACCTCTTGTGAAAATGTCTTCAAAGAGACAACATGCAAATGCGCTCAAAGGCACAACCAAGAACACTTGAATAAATGTGCTCAAAGGCACATAAGCAAACACAAATGCACAAAGGCATACAAATAACAAATCTTTATTCAATAATGGAGACCTTGCAAGGGGCTCCACATATAGACGTTGGAGCCCCTCCAACGGTCACAAGGGCCCAACGTCTATTGTGTGCGCCTCCCCAATGGTTAAAAAGAATACAAACAAATAAAGAAAAAAGAAAAAAATATTTACCCTTATCGGGTATTACAATATATATATATATATATATATATATATATATATATATATATATATATATATATATATATATATATATATGGACTTTATATTTTAACACCCCCCTTCAAACTTACGGTGTGATGACCGGAAGTTTGCCAAGAAGAAAATTGAATCTAGGGGAACAAAGTGCCTTAATTAAGAAGTCAGTCAGTTGATATTCTGATGTTACGTAGGGGAGATCAATGACTTTGTTCAGATATTCTTCTCTAACATAATGGTTGTAGTTGCCATGGCTCGGTATTTAGCCTCACTAGAAGACAAAGACACCTTATGTTGTTTCTTGCATCTCTAAGAAACCAATGATTTACCTAAAAAGACCCAAAAGCCAGTGGTGGAGTGACAGTTATTTGGGTCACCTCCCTAATGATATTAATACTCCCCTATTTATGGTCTCTTTTATGTATCTGATAATTCGAAGAATGACACTCATATGGATTGATGTATGGGCTATGTCAACATGGGTGCAGGTACGAGTACGGGTGCCGTGCAATTTAAAATTTTTTGGACACGGGAACACGACTATATATATGTATATATTTAAAATATATATATATATAACAATAATAAGACTCGGTCAAAGTTGTGCCTATTAGGGGACACAACTATATATATATATAACAATAATAAGACTCGGTTATATATATATATATTTAAAAAAATATATAAAAAGGTCATTTTCTTAAAAGTTTATACGTCTTTTGCCCTAAAAAATAAACAAAAATAGACTCGGTCAAAGTTGTCTGAGTCCAAAATGTGGACGGACTCGGCCTCGGTGCGTTGACCGAGTTCGACACTTGGTTGATCGTGTCCGCCCCGTGTCAGGGCGTGTTGACGCGGGTGCGTTTGATAAATCACCATGTACACAACTTCAGCCAAATTGTTGTTAGGTACATTGCTTAGTGGTTTCCAAAATATGTCTATTCTTTCTCTCAATAACTCCATCCTGTAAATGTGTATATGGACAAGATTTTTGATGAACAATCCCTTTCTCTTGCAAGAAATTCTGAAGCACATGACTAATATTTCCTCCCCCTAATCTAAGTGAAGCGTTCAACCATAGCAGAAAATTGAATCTCAATCATAGGACTAAACTTCTTAAAGATCTCAAACAACTCACTTATGTTATTCATAAAGTAAATCTAAGTAAATCTTGTATATTCTTCGATAAACGCAATAAAATAGCAGAACCACCCTTGGATAAGACTTGTGAGGGATCCCAAACATTTGAATGAACATGATCAAAGGCTCTTTCTGACTCTATCTCTCTAGATACAAAAGGTAAGTTATGACTCTTTGCTAGCCTACCACTCTCTTAAAGCTATCAGACACATAAAATACATTAGTTTAGATGTAGAGATATGACCGAGTCCTTGATGCCACAACATATACTCATCTAAAACTGTTGCTCTTAAACCACCTCCATACTTCTGAGAACTCAAATCCAATGAGTCAAGGTAATGAAAATCCTCTTTCATAATGCAAATCTCAATCATTCTTCCTTGAAAGTTGATCCTGCACAACACAATCCAGGAGAGAGAATATTACATTACAGTTATGCTTAGTTATTTGACCAACAAAAATAAGATTCCTAGTTAAAGAAAGAACATGAAAACTTGCGAAATATTTAAGTTTCTCCCAAGATAGGGACGTGTGAGTAACAAATCCAACCTTAGAGACTGACATAGAGGACCCATCTGCATTGTGAAATGAGCCACTACAAGGATGACAATTGATTAAAATAGACTCTTGTACAGTCATGTGACATGATGCACTTGAATCTATTAATCAACCTGTAGAAACACTTGGAATACCTTCAAAAACAATATCAAAAGAAGTGGGAGCTATGTAACATGGACTCTTCTAAGAGGCCAATGCACCTGACACTTGGACATGGCTTTCACAGTGTCATGTGCAGTTAATCACACCGGGGTCCATTTATGTTCAGAACTGGACTCAATTAGCCCTAATCAAGTCAAGTTTTATCTATACTATATACATAAATACGTATATGCATACACACACATATATCTGCACCCTCGCACCCAAGTTTTTTGAAACTACGGTGACGCACCCTTTGCATTTGCATCCACACCTGGGAGGAAGAGGAGCAAAAATTGTAACACCAGACTGAGCAAGAGGTTGAGCAACATACAAGATTTGAAGAGTTTCTTGCAGGAGTACAATGAGCGTTGGTCTCAAGTGACAAAATATTCTTGGGCTTTTCGGTCTCTCCAATGTAAGGAACAATGAGAGCCCCATACTTTTGTTCATCATAGGGCAAGTCTTCTTCATACGACCAAGCTTTTTACAATAGAAGCATTTAATAAAACTCATGTCACTTCTGAATGCTTCAGAACTAACTCTTTTGGATGATTAGACCTTCCATCTTTTTGCCTCATGGCCCTAATTCTGAACTTTTCTCCGGTACTAATGATATTTGTCCTTCAGATTGTGATCAAAAGAATAAAGAATCTATGCCTGCTGATAAGTTGATTGCACAGGAGAGTACAACGCCATCTTTGGACCCAAAAAGGTATAAAGGTTTTGTTTATACACGACGAGGAAGTGAGGTGCCCACTATTGTTAATCAGGAAATGGATATATCCTCTACATCTACTTCTACCTTTGATGTTAGAAGATTGACCCGCTCTCGTCATCCGATAGAAAGATGGATCAATTATGAAAATTTTTCACTGGTCTTTCAACTTTTTCTGACTCCTTTTGAGTAAGGAAGATGAGCCCACGCCATTTTCTCAAGCATCAAATTCTAAAAAATGGATTGAAGCAATGAATGAAGAAATGGAGGCTCTACATGAATGTGGTACTTGGGATGTTCCGAGACCATCTGACAGAAATGTAGTTGGGTCGAAATGGGTGTACAAAATAAAGTACAAACCGGACGAGACTATAGAACGGTACAAGGCAAGACTTGTAGCCAAAGGATTTACACATGAGCAAGGACATGATTATGATGAGACCTTTAGTCCAGTTGTGAAAATGGGGACAATTAGAGTCATACTGTCTTTAGTTATTGAACATTAGTGGACAATTAGTCAACTTGATGTCAAAAATACTTTTCTCCATGGAAATTTGAAGGAGGAAGTATACATGGAACAACCCACTGGCTATGCAGAAGGTAATCCTACAAAATACGTATGCAAATTAAAAAGGACGATATACGGGTTGAGGCAGGCATCTCGTTCTTGGTTTGATAGTTTCTCTCTTGAAATACAAAAATATGGTTTTATGCGATCTCTCCTTGACCATTCCTTGTTTATATTCAAGAATCAAGACATAGTTACTCTGTTGTTGATATATGTAGATGATATTATCATCACAGGTAACTCCAAAGTTCATATTGAGGAGGTCAAACATCTCTTGAATCAAAGATTCAAAATGAAGGATCTTGGGAAACTACGATACTTCCTTGGAATTGAAGTTGATAGTACTTCTGAAGAAATGACTCTCACTCAACATAAGTACACTATTGATGTCCTCAATAAGGCAGGCATGAAAGATTGCAAACCCTTGGGTACTCCTAGTGTCCTTTACCAAAAACTCTGTTCTCAAGATGGACATCTATATGAGAATCCTACAAAATATCGTAGCATAGTAGGCATGTTGCAATACCTTACTTTCACTCGACCTGATATTGTTTACTCAGTAAATCAAGTATCTCAGTTCATGCATGAGTCGTGTGAAGGGCATATGGAAGCAATTAAATAGATACTTAGGTACTTGAAGGGAACTGTTGGGGATGGTCTTTTGTATAGGAAAAAGACAAATGAGCAAAATGCACATGAAATTACTTTCTATACTGATGCAGACTGGGTGGGAGATCCCGACGAACGTAGATCAATATTCGGCTATTGTGTGTTTGTTGGGATGAATTTGGTTTCGTGGAGTAGTAAGAAACAAAAAGCTGTTGCTAGATCAAGTACAGAAGCCGAATATAGGTCAATGATAGCCGCTACTGCTGAAGCTACCTGGATTAGGCACTTACTGACAGAAGTGGGAGAATTGATCTCTTCTTTTATGTGATAATCAAAGTGCCATCAATATGTCCTTTAACCCCATTTATCACAGTCATGCCAAACACATCGAAATAGATCAACATTTTGTGAGACAAAAGGTGGAAGAGAAGGAGATTGAGCCTGAATTTGTACGAACTACAGATCAAGTGGCTGATATATTCACAAAAGGATTGACCAAAGACAGATTTTGGATGTTAAAAGGCAAGTTGTTCATGGTTCAAAACCATGCACAACTTGAGGGAGGGTGAAAAGACATATTTTCACAATATCGGGTCATGGGTCAAAGGGTCCAGACCCGTAATCGTACCCTTTCATTAATGGCACATATGTAATTATTCCTTGTTGTAAAAGGGTATTTTAGTACCCTAAGATTTTGTATTAGTAATAGCATATAATGGAAAGATGGGCAGCCGACTCCTGTATTGGGGAATAAGGTTTTCTCTACAACTCCTCTCTCTCTGTTCCTCACCCTTCACGTATGATAAAACTTTGGATTTATAAATCTATCAGTTTCTTCTTCCACTCTTCGTCCAGATGAACACTAAATACTTCTCTCTACTATTGGTTATGGATCTGATACCATGTCAAAGCAGTAAAGTTCCCACCATGAGAGAGATAGCAAAGAAGAAGATGAGAAGAAAAACTTCATTAAGTGGCAAAAGAAAGAGTTGCAAAACTGCAACAATATAAGGTGCCCCCCCCCCCCCCCCCCCCCACACACACACACACACTTCACTAACAAACTATTAGAAAAAGGACATAAATAGACTTCTAGCTTGACTCTTACAACAAAAAGATTAAAAATACAAGAATACCCCTATAAACAATAAAATATACAAGGGGCAACACATAAAATGATAAAATGACACAATATACACATTCTTCAACATCCTTTAATTAATTTAAGAAAAAAGAAACCAAGTGTAGATATGGTGGATGATGAGTTTCATTCTTGCTTGAAATTCTGACCTTACAATGTGATTTAATTGGAACCTTGCATCTATTCAGGGAGCATTGAGCTTGCTTTTTTTTAGCCACTTCTTACTCTGAGCATTCTAATCATTTTGGATGTTATTGTGTATATGTATGATGTGGGCAGTTAACGTTTCCTAAAAGCATTCTAACCATTTTGGATGTTTTTAGAGTTTCATGAAACCAAACAAAGCCAGATAACCAATGATGACGAACTCTCGAGAGAGCAACCAATTTCCTACCGTCCCCTCGTGGTGTCTGCAATGAGATGACTACAATCGTCTTGCTCTTGCATGTGATCAATGTTGCCCACGCTTCATAAGCAATGGTATTTTTGTGGCATAATGCGGTCAGTAATTATAATTTGGTTACATTATATGGTGGTTGTCTGGGCTTCTTGTGAGACTGATTGCCTTTTTTCTGCATCGAAACGTTTAACTTGGTCTCTGTATTGTGATCATGCATGGGTGTACTTTGATTATAACATTGATTATAACTAGCGTATAGGAGTGTCCCAGACATGTAAGTTGTATTTCTAACGATGAAACTTTTTTCTGTAAGTTATGTTTCTAAGGATGAAACTTTTTTCTTGGAACAACATTCTTAAATTCTTTCTAAATTAAATACAGCCAACTTTTCTGTTAGATGACCATTTTTTAAAATATCTTCTTAATTGTTGTTTCAGTTAATGTTTATGTGCCAAAAGACAGAGTGACAAATCTCCATCAAGGGTATGGTTTTGTGGAGTTCCGACGTGAAGAGGATGCTGATTATGTGAGTTACAGTATTAATACTAGGATTTATTCTTGGTTCAGGGGCAACATAGTGGTAGTTGTTTGGATTTAACAATTTTTTATGTGTAATTTATTTCTCGTGATGGATGCAGGCAATAAAGATTCTAAACATGATCAAACTTTATGGGAAACCAATCCGTGTTAATAAGGTGCAAATGCATTTATCCTGTTTTTGGTTCTTACATTTACTGCATCAACTGAGTATTGCATAGTTTGCTGCACAAATTCACTCATTATTATTTGGTGGATATTTGATGCGTTCTTGTTTTGCGGTCGGGTCTAGGTTAGGTATTTTAGGCAGCGGGTAGGCTCAGTTAGGTCAACAGGTCAAACCGGGTAACAAGGTGCAGGCTGACTGACAGACTTTGGTAGGGAAATTGGTGTCAGAAATATCAGAAATATCAGCCTGCAGATGTTAGAGATGAGATAAAGAACGAGAAGAGAGAGAGGAATAGTCGGCGCAATAGGGTTTTCCCTTTTTACTTAATATTTATAAGTGATACAATACACTTTACACAGGTAATAAGAACTAATTACAAACACGCCACCGCTGGATCTCTCGAGGTGGATCGGGTCGGATCCATGATCCAAACTAACAGCCTCCCTCAAGTTGAGTATGGTCTTTGATCATGCTCAACTTGTCTTTGAGTGCCCAAAACTGATGAGTGGATAATCCTTTGGTAAAAATGTCAGCAACTTGCATATCTGACCTAACATATGCGGGTTCAATTTCTTTTTCTTCCACCTTTTGTCTAACAAAGTGTTGATCGATTTCGATATGCTTCGTGCGACAATGAAGAATGGGATTGAAGGCAATATTAATAGCACTCTGATTATCACAAAGAACCATAGAGGACGAGATTGGTTCTTGTAATTCTTGCAGTAGGTGTCTCACCCACGTAACATCAGCTGTTCCTGCTGCCATTGCACCATACTCGGCTTCAGTACTAGATCGCGCCACTGCCTTTTGCTTCTTGCTACTCCATGTTACAACATTATTGCCGATAAGGATGCAATACCCTGAAACTGATCTGCGCTCATCAGGATCACCAGCTCAGTCCGCATCTGTGTAGGTGAATAGTCGATGTCCTGACGTATAAGCTGTCTTTGTTATACATCAAACCATCTCCAATCGTACCCTTTAAATACCGAAGGATTCTTTTTACCGCTTCCATATGTGCATCTGTAGGAGCATGCATAAACTGAGAGGCCTGATTGACAGAGTATGCTATGTCAGGCCTAGTGAATGTTAAGTATTGTAACATCCCTACAACTCGACGATATAAAGTAGGATCATGATAAGTAGTGCCTTCTTTAGCACTTAACTTATGATTTAGAAGACAAGGTGTGCTAATTGGTTTACAATTCTCCATCCCTGTAGCGAGGAGAATATCAATAGTGTACTTATGTTGGCTCAATGTAATAGTCTCATGTCGACTATCAACTTCCACACCCAAAAAATATCGCAAGGAACCCAGGTCTTTCATCTTGAATTTAGCCATCAGCATAGACTTAACCCAAGATATGTGATCCTCATCACTCCCAGTAATAATGATATCATCAACATATATAAGCACCCAAACAATAGCTTAACCACTTTTGAAGATGAACAATGAATGGTCTAGAACACTTTTATTGAACCCATGACGCTGGATTTCTGTGGAAAAACTTTCAAACCAAGATCGAGAAGCTTGTTTTAATCCATAAAGAGAGCGTCGAAGTTTACATACCCAATTTGATGAATCATGCATGCTATATCCAGGTGGCTGCTCCATGTAAACTTCTTCCTTTAGTTCACCATGCAGAAAAGCATTTTTAACATCAAGTTGACTGAGTGACCATCCATGTTGTAATGCCAACGCAATGACAATCCTGACTGTGCCCAGTTTTACTACTGGGCTGAATGTTTCATCGTAGTCCTGCCCATATTGCTGTGTGAAGCCTCGTGCAACCAGACGAGCCTTATAGTGCTCAACACTGCCATCCGGTTTGTGCTTGATCTTGTACACCCATTTGGATCCTACAACATTCTTGTTATCTGGCCTTGGCACAATTTTCCATGTGTTGCATTCATGCAATGCTTTCATTTCCTCATTCATCGCCTCTACCCAGGCACGAGAATTTACAGCATCATGAAAGGAGGAAGGTTCTGTTTCTTTGGACACTCTGGTTAGAAATGTTTGAAAATCCAAAGAGAAATTGTTTTAACTTACCCAGCGATCTATAGGATGTCTAACCCGAGTGGAATGTCGTAGAGGAGTCTCAGCATTGACTGGGTGAGTTCTACGAGAATAAACAAGACCAGAAAAACGTGAGGATGTTGTTGTAGGAGGAATGTCTTCCATATGTGGTTCCACATCAAAAGTATAGGGTTCATTGTCTGTCAATAAAGATGAATCCTCATGAGGCAACGAGTCATATAAAAGTGAGTCACTAAGCCAAGGATCATAACTGTCCTGTGTATCTGTGGAAGATGAACCCAGAGTGTCAAAATTTTCATCATCAAAAACAACATTTCTGGATACCCGAATTTTGCCTGTATGAGGATCATAACACCTGTATCCCTTATAGTCATCTGCATACCCAAGGAACTTGCACTGTATAGCTCTGTCTTGAAACTTATTTCTCAATGAATGATCAATATGAACATAACATACACAACCAAAAGAATGTAGTTCTTCATATGATGGATGACAATTATAAAGAACAAAATACGGAGAATTATCTTCAAGGATGGTCATGGGCAACCTGTTGATAACGTAAACAGCTGTGTGGAAAGCCTCGGTCCAAAGGGAAAAAGGAATGCCCACAATATGCATCATGCTCAAGGCTGTTTCAACAATATGCTTGTGCTTTCTCTCAGCAACTCCATTTTGTTGAGGGGTATGAGGGCAAGAAATGTTACGTGTAATGTCATGCTCCTTCAAATATTCACTAAAATCATGGGATATGTATTCTCCCCCCATCACACTGGAAATATACAACATTGGTATTGAATTGGTTTTGGACTAATGCATGAAACTGTTTGAACAACTTGAAAACTTCATGTTTGTTTTTCATGAAGTAAATCCAACTAAAACGAGTGTAAGAATCAAGAAAGAGTACATAGTATCGAGATCCAGAAAGAGAAGCAGTGGGCGCAGGACCCCAAACATCTGAGCATATAATTTCAAAAGGCTTTGTTGCTCTTTTATTGATACTATGAAAAGGAAGTACATGACTTTTGCATAAATGACAACTTGGACATTTTGACTCTAAACTGATTGCGGGTATTAGACCTTTAGCAGACAACTTGTCAAGAAAGACTTGACTACAATGACCCAAACGAAGATGCCATAAGTTTGGCTTATTAAGTTTCAAGACTCTAGATGGAGAACTATGATCTATGGATCGACTAAAAAATGTTGGAAATGAAGGAGCTGAAGAAGCCACGGCTACGGAAGACGACGTCTTCAAAGGCACATGAGATTCTTCAAAGACGTATATGTTCCCGCGCCGTTCACCTTTAGCGAGCGTCTTCTTGGTGTGAAGATCCTTAAGATAAACAGAAGGAGTAAATTCAACAGAAGAATTTGTTTCATCAACTAGTTTAGACACAGATAGAATATTCTTTTGAATAGCAGGTGTGAGTAAGACATTTGACAAGGGTAATTGTGATTCAGGCAAAGAAAGGGAGACATTTCCAGTGTAAGATATGGGGTGGTGAGATCCATCTCCTATGACTATAGTGCCATTTCCAGTGTAAGGAGTCAAGTGAGTAAATTTACCTGCATCAGAAGTAACGTGTGCTGCTGCCCCTGAATCAATATACCATATATCTTCCTCATTTTGGCGCAAGTTCATCTGATTGAAAGTAGTCATAAGGATATTTTGTACGTCCTATGGAAGAACCTGTCCCTGAGGAGTACGGGCAAACTGATGAGTGGCCTTCTGCCCTGGCCTACTATCTGGCCTCCCTGATTTGTTCCGGTTCTGAGGATTGTACCAGCAGTTTGCTTTAACATGTCCCCGTTTGTTGCATAGAAAACAAGTAGGAACACGTCCTCCTCGTGGTACACAGCTTGAACCAATACCTCCTCCACCTGGTGTAGGCAGTAATCCTCCTCTGTTCATAGATGTTCCATTGGGGCGAGGGGGAGTAAATGAAACTCCTGTTTGAATAGGCGTATGTGTCATCATCACAGGATGAGCATCCTCTGACGCGTGTTCCTGATTTAAACTGACCTCATATTGCAAAAGCTTATATTGAAGATCATCAAAACATGGAAGGACTGAGACAACCTGGAGTGCCGTGCAGAACATGCGATATTCAGGTCCAAGACTACCTAATACCTGTTGTACCATATCCTTATCTGATACAGGACTTCCAATGGCAGCTAACTGATCTGTAATCACTCTGACATCCCCCATGAACTCTGTAATGGATTTGTTTTCTTTTCGCATGGATTGGAATTTCCACTTGAGTTGCAAAGCTCGAGATTCGGAAACCTGAGAAAAAGAGTGAGCTAGTCCATTCCACAACTCGGCAGCGGATTGGTCATCAGAGATAGTTTGTAAAACACGATCAGAAAGTAAGCAACTAATGTCTGATCCTGTTGTACCCATATGTCATAAGTTGGATTGGTGCTTCGAAGTTGACTCACCTTCCCGTCTTCACCTGTTATTTCCTGCATGATATGTGTAGGTGGGGCGGGCGATCGTCCATCTAGATGCCCATAAAGACCATGACTGCGAATAAAAGGCACAATTTGGCGTTTCCAAAGCAAATAGTTATCATGTGATAACTTGTGGGTCATGAGGTGAGTAAGAAAACTAGGGTTCAATTTGGAATCCATAGATTTTATGAAGAATGAGAGAACAAACTGTATTTAACAGTATATTAAGAGAAGAAGAACATCAATACTGTGTGTGCTGAAAATGATATCAGCAACACATTGCACAGAAATATAATGACGTGTAATCCAGAAAATAATCTTCACACACACGTTATTAAAAAAAAAATTTCAATGCTGTGTAACGTGTGAACCAGGAATAGCAATGCTGTGTACACAGAGAAATAGCAATGCTGTGTGCACAGAAAAACAACAATGCTGTGTAACGTGTGAGCCAGAAAAACAATTTGAAAAGAGAAGGAATCGAAATAGAAATAAGGATGCGCAAAACTGGGATGCGTGAAATCAGATTAGGAAAAAGGAGAAACTGGAGAAATCTGATTAAGAAAAAGAGACAGAGAAATAGGGATACGTGAAACTGGGATGATGCGTGAAATCAGATTAAAGGGAAAGGAAAAAAAACAGAGAAAAGATCAGAAGATCAGAAATAGATTTAAGGAAAAAGGAATAGAGAAAGCCTACGTCCTTTCACGCATTGGTCCTTATAGGCCTTCCAGAGGATCGATTTCCGCGCCTGTGCTCTGATACCATGTCAGAAATATCAGAAATATCAGCCTGCAGATGTTAGAGATGAGATAAAGAACGAGAAGAGAGAGGAATAGTCGGCGCAATAGGGTTTTCCCTTTTTACTTAATATTTATAAGTGATACAATACACTTTACACTGGTAATAAGAACTAATTACAAACACGCCACCGCTGGATCTCTCGAGGTGGATCGGGTCGGATCCATGATCCAAACTAACAATTGGTACGCCAAACGGTGTGGAGGAAAAATCCCAAATTTGGAGGGATTGTTTCAGACACCTTAATGGAGGTACAAACCAAGTTTCAGGGTTTAGGTCAACAGGTCAAACCGGGTAACAAGGTGCAGGCTGACTGACAGACTTTGGTAGGGAAATTGGTACGCCAAACGGTGTGGAGGAAAAATCCCAAATTTGGAGGGATTGTTCCAGACACCCTAATGGAGGTACAAACCAAGTTTCAGGGTTAGGAGACACGGGACACGTCTGTACAAATTTACGAATGAGACGGACAAGCGAGACAGGGCAACGTCTGGTTCAGTTTGGTTCTGACAGAGTTCAGGAGAAAATTCAGTTCTCTCAAACTACTGTACATAATATACCAAATTATAAGACATGACTTTAGACACATGGAAAAAGATCCTGGTAAAATATGGGGCCTAACTTCACTGGGTTCGGGAGATATGAGCTCGGGAACATGCGACAAGATTTAAAATTTTGGACTGGTTCAGGACTGGTTTTTGGCTCGGACAGGTTGTAATAGAAAAATCAGATCTCCCTACTGGAATGACGATAAATTTTAATTTTTCGAGAGTAGGCTAAAGACATGTTGGGGAAGCTAGGTTTCAAATTTTAGACCTAGACTTGCTACGGTTAAAAAAATATGATGTCTGCAAGTCAGTCCAGTTTTTACAGTTCACAGTAACCAGAAACGTGATCAGAACTAGGTTCACACGGGTTGGGTGAGTTCAAGGACAGGCTGGGGCTAAGCTAAAGGGTTTGTTTAACTTACTAGGATCAGGTAGGCTGGCTGGGGAAAGGTCTACCACATGTTGCAAGATTGGATGGTTGACTGGAGGTTGGATTCACCGAAGTTGAGTCTGAGCCACCGGTCTTGCAGGTTCACCTTCAAAAGTTGGAGGTTGGACTTTGTCTGCAGCCTAAGTCCTACACATAACCAGACCTACTAGAGGTCTTCCTTCTGAGAGAGAGAGAGAGAGAGAGAGAGAGAGAGAGAGAGAGAGAGAGAGAGAGAGAGAGAGAGAGAGCAATTCTTCAAGTTCATTTAGCATTTCATGATGATTTCAAAGGAGGAATTACAAGCCTATAAAGGCTCAAGAGGGACTATCTACAACCCTTCACAAGTTACAAAAATAAAGTAAATAAAAGGCTAAAATAAGATAGAACCTACTAAGACCCATTCTAATTCTAGATAACACTTCATAGACTCAACCTTATTAATAGATAACACCTACTAGACTTAGATATCACCTCCTTGACTTAGCTAGAATTAGCCAAACTACATTTAGGCTAGTCTTAACCCCTTACACCTTTTTTCAAAATCTCAGAAATGGGGAAGTCTCCCCCACTTGGTGGGCCCCACAAAAGCCAGCTGGTCCAGAAACGTCCATATCATCCCCCTCTCCTTAAAATTTGCATAGTCTGCTAGGCAAGAGGCATTCTTATTGGCTCCAACCCAATGAGGTACACATCATGCTTCCGTTGTGCCACTCTGATGATACATCACTTGCAATGCTTCCTCCCTTTGCTAAAACCAAAATCAAGCTGCCTTTGCTGAAGTGGCTGTTTTATCTGCTGAAAAAGCCAACCATTCTAATGGGCTCAGAAAGATCTTTTCAACGGGAAATTTCTTGCTGAGTCTCATCGAGCCACCCACTGAGTTAGCAAGGATTTTATTGGCATGCACTCCCAGCAAATTTCTGACCTCAACACCCCCATTTTAGGATACTCAATTGATTGGACAGTGGACACGGTTTGACATAGGCTCAAGGGTATTGGATAAGTAGGTCAAATATATTCACTGTTTGATAATCTCCTCTCAATATCAAGATAAGGTGCAAAAAATTATGATTTTTCAAAAGAACAATGAAAACTAAGTAATTTCTGTAAATCATATGAATAGAAGGATCATCTAGCTACTCGGAGATGGCTGTTCCGATAATGTTATTTATTGACAGAGGAACATGTCAAAGACTGAAGGAGGCCTTTTGATAATGACTGTTAATGGCAGTTCATTTCAATACTGTTCTGATTCTAGATTATATATGTTCATGGTCAGGTAGTGGTTCAAGTGTGACTCTAACTGCAATCAAGGAACTAAGAAAGCAACATGACATTTACTGGAGTCCTATGTCACACAGATACTCTATTTTGGTTCCCATTCCATATCCCAGTATACTAGTCATATTTAAAACGTCATAAAAAAGGCTGTCCCTGTATTGGCAGCCATATCCATGTGACGTAGCTGGAGTCAATGATTTGGTGGGTCTTTTGTCTTGGGATTGTTGTGTCAAACTGTAATGCGTCTTTCTATTCTCAGGAAATAAATTGTTTAGGTTGCATAGTTTCCTTTCCAATTTCTAGCTAAATTATAATATTTCTCTTTTCTTTTTTCCATCCAAAGATTTTCCAGGAAGAACCCAATGAAGATTAGAAAGTGACCTTCTCCCTGCAAAATCCTGATCTAAGAATTGTTCTTTTTAATCTTTAATTGTTCTTAGAGTCGGGCTGTATTTTGTCTGTTCTTAAAAAGGTTCTTTTGCTATGTTCCTTACCCATAACTTCGCTTATTTTTTCTGATGTGCAACATAACATTGAGGTGGCTATGAGGCAAAAGTTTGAGTACTATTATGTATTATTCTGTATCTAGTATATCATTCTTAATTCAGTCTTTGTTGTATTGAGACGTGATGTGCTGAAATCTGGATTGGATCGTGGATCCAAGACCAAGTCTCACTGTGTTATCATATTACACTCTATGCTGCGTCTTCCTCTCTCTTCTTTACCATGAGTTTTGGTATGACCCACGATTTATCATGGTATCAGAGCAGGCCATGATATTTGGGATTGTCAAGTGTCCATCATGATCTCCTTCCTCTCCAAGGTATTGTTCTTCTCTATTCCTTTCTTTCCTTTCACTCTTTTCATCTACTGTTTCTTCCAATTCCTTTTCCTTTTTATCGTTTGAGAAACTCTCATTTTTTGTTCCCAATATCATCAACCATTAAAACCCTGCTCATGTCCCTTCTTTCTTTACATCTTCTCTTAAAATCTGTCTTTGAACTCACTATCTTTGACTTTTCCTAAATAGTTCTTTCTCTTCTATTCCTGGTCTTGAAATCTTTCTTTGCTGTTGATCATTTTATATTCTTCACACCACGACTTTGCACTTTCCTATCTTCAAAGGTATGCTATCAAACCAAAACTGAAAATCTGTTGGGTTTGATCAACTTACTTTCATAGCATAGTTTCCTAAATCGATACATAAAATTGATTTGGGTTTGATCAATTTTGTTTTCGTAGCATAGTCTGCTGCTGTCTCTGGTGATCTAGGAAAAAAAATGTAGGTCATTTGTTGCTGTTTATCCTCAAAAGATGCATCTCAAATTTATGTTGATTTAGCAGTTATTTCGATTTTATTATTGATTTCGGTTTTGATTTGTGCCCGTGTTTCTCGGTTTCGGTTTCATACCTGTTATTCCTACTTTTCTTTGTGCCTTTTTATTTGTTTTTAAATTCGTGTGGTATTTTTCACTCTTTTCATTGTCATAACTGCCCATGGATCCGAATTCCGCTCAAGCGTCCTCTCTTCGACTTTCTTGAATCAGCTAGTATGTGAGAGACTAAATAACACCAACTTTCTCACCTGGAAGAGGTAGATCATTCCTTTCATTAGGAGTCAGGATCTTGCGATCACTTGGATCAATCAATACCTATCCCGCCAGAATTTCTTTTGTAGGAGGATAACGTTGACAAAGGGTCTTGTCCGAAATCCTGAATTCGTTAGTTGAATGAAGCGTGATCAAGCCTTGGTGGCTTATCTCACCTCTACTTTGTGATAGGAGGTGTTGATTGGTGTTCCAGATGATTGTACTGCTATGGAATTATGAAATAGGGTGGTTCAGACCTATTCTCAAATCTGAGAGGCTAGAGTGATATATTTGAAGAGGGAATTTCAGCTGCTTAAGAAAGAGTTGTCTATGTCGATCTTAGACTACTTCAACAAGATCAAGAGTATCAATGACCACCTGGCTTTAGTTGGATATGAAGTTCAACATAAAGACAGAACTCAGCAATCCTTGTGTGGTTTGGGCCAGAGTACCATGTTCTTTCCACCACATTACAATACTGGTCCAACTTATTGACTTTTGATGATTTGAAAGCTAAGTTGCATTATGAGATTTCTCTCAAAGAATGAGGTTGACAAAGGGAATGTAGAGGCGCACAAAGTTTTGGTTGCTAGCACTTTTGTTGAGTGTGGACGAGGAGGAGCCTGAGGAAGGCGTGGCCGTGGTGATAATCAAGGTGGGCGTGGATTACTTCCCACGCCCACCATGACTCCTTTTGTGAATAATAACCCTAGAAGAAATATTCTCATGTGTAACATATGCAAGAAGGGACATGTGAAGGCAAATTACTAGTTCAAAGACAATCCTAAGTACAATCCCAAGGCACAAAACAAAGGGCAGCATAACAGAAGTCAAGACAAAGTTCTCCGAGTAGTCTAGATAAAGAGCTTTTATTGGCAGCATTGGCAGGGCTGAGTTTTAAACAAAATGAGCAAGGAGTATGGTATATCTGTAAGAAGATGAAGCTCACAACTAAAGCTTCAAATGAAGGTCACAAAAGATCTCTCTCAATGAATACAATGGTTCATTCAACATACACAATAACCGAAATAAATAAAAAGAGTGTACACAAGAAGAGAGGAAAAATTATATATCATTCAAGTGGGAAAACCCACACTCAAGAGTATATATTACAAGGGGGAATAGCCCCATATTTATAGAGCATAAAGGCGAGGGAGTTGTTGGGCTCCCAACAGCTCTAATTAGAGCCGTTGGAAGCCCAACAACTCTTAAAGTACACGTTGCTTTTTGACTATTGTCAAAAAGTAACATGTCCAAAAGTATTAAAATGTCCAAACTAAAATCCTAAACTTAATTCTAACTAGTTTCTAACTAAACTAAAAAATGATAACTAAACTACAAATATATTACATATAAATATTACATTTTTTAACAATATCGATTCAGGTGCAGCAAGCCATGTCACCGGTGATATGGGAAAGTTCTCTAAATTGGTTCCATATTTTGGTAGAAACAATATTATTATCGGAGATAATGCTCTCCACCCCATAACTCATTCTAGAGAAAAGGCCTTGATGAATAGGATGCTTAATATATCTAATAATGCGTAAAATAGATCCCTTATGAACAAAAGTAGGAGCGAGCTGAAATTGACTAGTGTGTATATCTGGTCTAGTGATTGAGACATTAGACAGGGCTCCGATTAGTTGTAGAATTTGCAAGTGGTTTCCCATCATCAATTCTCATTTTTGCATTGACAATCTCTGGAGTATCAATTTTATTGTCATCTGTGATACCAGGCCTGAAAACAACATCAAAGACAAACTTAGACGAAGACAATAGATAACCTCTAAGAGAGTAAGCAAATTCAATCCTTAAGAAATATTTTAAAAATCTGAAATCAGTCATTTCAAAATGATTTTTGAGACATTTTTTAATGTTTTCAACTTCCTGTTTATCTCCTCCATTGATGATCATATTGTCCACGTAAAGAAGAAGAATGATAATACCCGCATCTGAAATCTTAACAAATAATGCAGTGTTAGTCAAACAAGATCGAAATCCAATATCAAGCGTGACCCGACTAAACCTATCGTACCAAGCTTCTAGTGCTTGTTTATGACCATAAAAAGCTTTGTCCAAACAAAGAGCTTTTCTTTTAGGAATAGTTACACCAGGTAGAGCTTCCATTATATACTTTTTCAACTAGGTTTCCATTAAAAAATGCATTTTTGACATCCATATGGTATATATGCTATTTTCTTATAGAGGCTAAGGCTACTAAAGTCCTAACGGTGGTAATCCTAGTAACTGGGGCAAAGGTTTTTTCATAAATTATGTCATATTCTTGAGAACAACCCTCTGCAACTAACCTAGCTTTGTACCTTTCAAGAGTTCTATATCTCTTGGTTTTCACCTTAAATACTCATCTACAACTTATGGGCTTCTTTTTGTGTGAGATGTTTTGAATAGTTAAAGTCTTGGCTCTTTCTAAAGCTTCTAGTTCTACTCTCATGGCTTCTCTTCACTGAGGATGTTCTTTGGCTTGAGCATATGTAGAGGGTTCTATATATGAATGAATTAAGGCAATGTATGCTTTTTACTTAGATGAGAATGAGTCATAGGACACAATTTTTTCAACCTTCTAGTTGATACTTTGGACTGACTTTCAGTGTTAGAATATTTTTTCTAATGCACATGGTTGTTTAGGGTCCCTACACCTAGAGTATTGTGGACAATTTTATCCTTGTGTGATTGCTCTTCACTATTTTCATCATTATGGGATTGGTCTTCATTTACCAAATCATTCCTAGGCTCGTGATCTTCACTAAGATCATATTCACAATCATCATCATATTTTGGAATTAGATCCAACAAAAAGAAATACTCGGTTATTTTCTTAGAATTTTTAAAGTAAAAAATCTTTTCTTTTCTAAGAAAGATACATTTCTAGAATCATACAATTTTTCATTTTAAAATCAAAACACGTATAGCCTTTTTGGTTATCTCCATGACCTAAAAAGACACAAGGAATAGCACAAGGACATTTTGTTAGTAAAAACAAAACATTTGTATCCAAAAACTCTTAATCTAGAATAATTAGGAGCTAATTTGAAAAGTTTTTCAACCGGTGATATTTTTGCAAAACGGAAGATGTCATTCTATTTATAAGATACACAAGCTAAAGTAGTTTCTGCCTCAAAAATCTTTTGGTACTTGGTTTGCTATAAGTAAAGTCCTTGTGATTTCTACTATGTGCCTATGCTTCCTTTCAACGAAACTATTTTTGTTGTTGTTAGTGAGGACATGATTTTTGGTGTGTGATGCCATGAAGATTTAAATAATCTTTAAATTCTTTTGATAAAAATTCTTTCATTGAATCCGTGCGCAAAAACAATATATTTTTGACTAAGTTATGAAATATTTGAAAGTGAGAAAACTTCATATTTATGCTTAAGAAAATAGATTTAAGTATGTTCAAAAAAATCATTAAAAAAAATTACATAATAAGCATATACCTTTAGATATAACACGTGTCGAGCTCGATGCATCTGAATATATTAACTCAAGTGGTTTAGAAGAGAAAAAAGTTGTTTATTGTAAATGTAATCTCTTCATTTTGCCAAGAATACAATCTTTATTGTAACGACTTTAAACTGACCCTCAAAAATGCAAAATTTTTTATTTTTAAAAATTGCAGAAAACCTCCTAAAGACCGGGGGCGCACTACAAATTTAATATACCCATTCCATCAACCATATTAAATATAGAGTCAATTTAAAACTATGAATTGAACTTCATTTATTTAATCAAATAAGTCAAGAAAGTTCAAAATTCAAAAATTCCATCCCAAGCATATCCACCAAATCATAAACCTCGAGTCCTTCAGCCAATCCCTCTTATCACTGAGCCTCCGTGCCTGAAAAACATTTTTAAAAAGCGGGTAAGAACTAAAGTCCTCGTACAAATTCCTCTAAAAATCTAATAATTAAATAACACAAATTCAATCGTGCACAAATTTAAGAGAAAATCGCCAACAATAAATCATCAGAACTAACTTACCATCTAAGTTCAAACAAACATTCAACAATTTCATGCTAAATCAAATATTAAGGAATGCATGAACTAATGCTAAGGATGCAAGAATCAGTGCACATGCATGAATAACTTTTTAAGTTAATTATATAAGTTGTTTTTGCATACATGTCTCTATTAGATGTACTCAAATTTAATTTTCACTTTCCTTACAAACCCGCGAATACTAAAAAACGGGTAAAGTTTTTGAGGTTCAAGGTAGTTCTCAATCATAGCTTAACACACAATTTGTATTTTAATTACTGAGTTCCACACTTGTTTTTCGATCGATATCTTGTATCAGCTGCAATCAATCAGAACATTAGTTATCAATATCTAATGCTAGTACATTAAGGACATCAATATTCATTGATGCCACTTTCTTGGTATACCAATAACTACAACTGAGTTAACACCACCACCTTCAGGCAAAGTAGTTAAAAGTTTTCTACAACCGTGGCCGAGAACATGAACCTCACATCGGGTTCTTGAGGACAACAATTGTACAAGGTCTTTTAGTATCCTCACGGTCCCCCACGACCATCATCCAAGATTACCACATTTTTCAAAGGACATCAATGACGAATATTATTACATTGTTTGGTCTCTTTTACCATCCTAATCAATTAAGAGTTATTTACACAAGAACATGTTGACAGCGTGTTTGCTGTCATTGCATAAGCATGAACAACAACATGCTGACAACATGTTTGCAGTCACAGCACAAGCATGGACAGCAACATGCTGGCGGCATGTTTGCTATCACAGCACAATTGAGAACATGTATGAATAGCCACATGTAAGATCAGTAACATGTATGAACCACATGTATGATTAGCAACATGTATGAACAACATAAACAGTAACATGTATGAACAACCACATGCACAACATGTATAAATAGTAACATGAATGAACTGCACCATGTATGAACAACCACATGCATGATTAGCAACATGTATAAACAATAAAATCTATGAACAACAACATGTATGAACAACTACATGTATGCCAACTTGCTGTCGCTACACACGTGTGGACAACAACATGCTGACAGCATGATTGTTGTCACGGCACAAGTGTGGACAACAACATGCTAACATGTTTGATGTCACAACACCATCATGAACATTACAGTGACGTTGTCACTTTGCTGGCATATATATATGTATATATATATATATATATATATATATATATATATATATATATATATGAACAACGGCACAACTGTTATAAAAAAACATTCATTTCATTCACATGCCTAGCAAAACAACAAAACTTATGGTTCATTCACATGATCAGCAAAATAAAAAGAAATATACAAATCTTATATGAATTTAAGTCTATCTGATTCAATCTTTCTATATCATGGATTCAATAAAAAAGCACAAATCAGAAACCATAATCCCTATGTGACACCCAACCCCAAAACATGTAGCCTTTTAAAAATTGTGTCTATGCTACGAATCAGAAAAATCGATTGCAGAAATTAATGACAAAAATAAATGAATAAATAAATAAATATATATATATATATATATATATATATATATATATATATATATATATATATATATAATGTGTGTGTGTGTGTGGAAAGGAAAAATCATCTCAGCCAAAATAAATTCCAGATTTGTAAAGATTCATAAATCTGTGTACAAATATACAGATTTGATTTTCCTTCAAATCCACACTTGATTTAATTCGTGCTACTCTTCCCACTCATCGAAATTGAGAGAAGAATCAGTACCGTGATTGAAGATTCGGAAAAAATTTAGAGGAAGGAGGCATTGAAATAGGCTTCTTGTACTTCTTCTCTTTCCTTCTCTCTTTTTTTGACTTTCCTTTCTCTCTCTCTAAGGGACAATTTGAGAGAGAGAGAGAGAGAGTCTCTCTCTCTTTTCTAATTAGAGAGACTTCTAGGGGGGGTGGAGGGGTGATGCCCCCTTCTAGATGGGTAGGGGTAGAGTTCTACCAAAGGCAGAACTCTACCTCTCATCCACATTTATCTTCTATATATATTTTTATTTTGCATCATCTTGTGAAATATTCCACATAAGGGGTGACACCTCTTATAGAAGAACATAAGGTGGAGTAGAGTTCTACCCTAGGTAGAACTCCACATAAGGGGTGACACCCCTTATAGAAGAACATAAGGTGGAGTAGAGTTCTACCCCATGTAGAACTCTACCTCATCCTTTCCTCTTTAAATTTATATTTAACTTTTTATGTTTTTTTAAAGTTTAAATTCATTTTAGTTTTAAAAAGGTATGGATGGATTATGGGTTCAGTTTGGACCCATGATCCAAATCCATATCCAATTTCCTATGTCACAGGGATTCAAACAACTAGGTGCCGCACCCGCGTCGACGCGACGCGAGTGCGCGTGCAGGTACGGCACCCGGTGTGGTCAACCCGACCCTGGGTGCGGTCAACGCACCCAGGGTCATTTTGGTCCAATTTTTTGATTAAAAAAATTTGCCCGATGAAATGGGCTGCGGAGGGGAGGATTAGGGCAATTGTCTCCTCTCCGACTCCCTCTGCTCTCTGCCGCCGTCGACCGCTCCGCCATCGCCGATGATCGCTCTTTCGCCTACCGCTCCAGGTATGCCCCCAACTCCCTCTGCTCTCCTCCTCTCCTCTCCGACTCCCTCTGCTCTCTCCCTCTTAGAATGTCGGGGTCTCTGTGTGCACGACTTGTGTTTTTTTGGGTCTTTGTGTTTGCTTTTCCTTTGCTGCAGCAGAATCGTGTCCTTACTCGGTGCTAACGGCTCAACTGCAAGGTTCCTTGTGCATCTTGCCAGAGGGCTTGGACATGCGGTTTGTCAGGCCACAATGTAGCGTTCTGTCGTTGTTGGTTCCCTTGCAGCTATGTGGGCTTTCGGATGTTCGGTATGTGTTGGCTTAGGTGGGGAGTCTAAACAACTCTCCTTCTTGCACTGATATTTTCAATGTCAGAATCGACGGATGACACTTCACAGTTGTGCGGCCTTCGGGCCAGTGTTGCGTTGATGTCATCACTGTGTTGACGTCATCACAAGAGGAGTCCAGTGGTACAGTCATGTCAGTTTTGAGGGTTTTGAGTGGGGGTATCACTAGCTTGTGTTTTTATAAGATTTTTTAACCAAGTTTCAAGTGATTTGGAGAAGTATTGGATTTTTGGTGAATTTTCCAAGGATTGCTGGGTTGTATAAACGTCCTTGACAAGATTCAAGAAATATGTTGAATCTGATCAATTTTCAGTGTTTTTGGTTGGGAGAATAGCATCATTCAGGTCGTTTTTGATATAGAAGTGTGAGAAAATTGTTTGCGTAAACAGATTTGACACTTTGCGTGAGATTTAATGTGTTTTTGAGAGGGTTCTTGCAGGCGGTAGCCTAGTTTTAGGCTATATTGGGCACGACCCTCTTTGTGTTGAGTTTGGGCAGTGTGCTTATTGATTTAGCATTGGTATTGTATTTCTTCATGTTTTAATGCTATTCTTTCAGCTAAGTCAATGTTTTTTAGTTGGTTTACCATCCATTTTTTGGTGTTGACTGCTTGTGTGTGATGTTATTCTCTATTTCATTTATACTTTGTTGGGGCTTTTACCAGATACATCATATTGTTACTTGTTTTTGTTGTAGTTGTTGAGTTGTGCAGCACTTTGTTGGGGCTTTTACCCGATTTAATTGTGGTGTTAGTTTTTATGATGAAGAATAGAATTGTAGATTGTTAATTTGATTTATTGCATGCATGATGAATTGATTTGATGATATTTATTATAATTGTTTTTTATTTCATTAGTGTTAATGTTGTTAACTGATAAAACTTAATATATATATATATATATAATATTTTTTTACCGCATCCCCGCACCCAAGGTTTTTGAAAGTGCCGCACCCGCACCCATGTGACATAGCCAATTTCATTTGGTTCTCAACCCAGACCAGGTACTGGTCAATATGGATCTTGGATTGGTCCAGATCCATGTTAACATTAGTCCAATTATAAACGGACCGGGTTGAGTCCCATCCAAATCGTAAAAGACCCAAAAATAGAGGCTGGTCAAATAAGAAAAACACATTTTCTGATCCAGCCAATAACCGAATTCGATAAAACAGATCTCATACGAGATCTACGTTCCGAAACGGATCTAACTATGCTCTTATACCCATTTTGCTCCTGAATTTTGCCTGAATTTAACCTTAATTTTGCTCAAATTTAAAAGTGAAAATAAATAAATTTCACATGTTTTACACATCATTTTTTAAATATCTTCAATAGGGCCCTTGACCAGGTCCAGACCCCTATAGGCGTCAGCCATATTTAATGATTTTTAAGCAATTTTGATATATTCAATATGAATATTTAATTAAAAATCACAATTTTGAGCTTAAAAATATGAAAAAATTATGAGATATTACATTCACAAGTAAAACTTTCCGAATTACAAATTTTTTCAAATTTGGAAAGTACTGAATTTTGGATACATTAGGGTGACCAAGTCTTTTATGCCATAAATCCAAATCTATTTTCTAAACATTACAACAAAAAGTATTCTTGAGAATTAAAAAAATGTCCATGTAATATAGGCCTCTTTCCTTATGGTCTTCTCCCGTCAACTTCCCAGACTGACGATCCTATATCCCACAACCATCAGAGAAGGAGACGTTATATCCGTTGTAAGATATTTATGAAACAGATAAAAGATTTAAGTTCAGTTTATGAATAAATCTTTTTGGAATAATTTTTTTGTGAATTTTGAAAAAAGATTCGATTTTTTTTGCTCTTCTTATCTCAAGAGACGTACCATTACCACTAAGACACAATTGAGTTATCATGACATTCAGATGAAATTTCACCATTAGGTGTCATATGAAACGAGGCATGGGAGTCAAGAAGCAAAGAATTTTACTGGGATCCGAGAAGGATGAGACATCGACTCCAGTGGATCAGGATGCTCCTTTGAAAAGAGGTTGAAGAACTTTCATAAGTTTAGCCAGGGACATGTTTTCAATGAATGATTCTTGAGTAGGAGCAATGTCATTTGTCTCTTGTGGAGTACTAACCGAGGCAACCTTCTTCTCATAAGTCATTCTAAGTTTTGGACATTGGGGCATGATGTGCTTCAGTTTGTGGCAATAGGGGCAAATTATCTTTTTCTTATCACATTCATTTCCTTGTCTTCCATAACGTGGTGACTTGTAAGTGTTAAATTATATGTAATAATAACCTAGGCTAACTAGGAATCTTTGTTATTTTATTTTTAGTTTAGTTAGAATAGGATTTTTTTGTCTTTACTTTTACTTTATAGTCTTTTTGACTAGTCAATATTTGACTTAGTCAAAAAGACAAATTGAGCCCAACGACTCTATTTAGAGCCGTTGGAAGCCCAACGACTCTCTCCTCCAAGCCCATTCATTGTGTATAAATATGGGGCTTTGCCCCCTCATGATGTAATGCTTTTTTCTAGTGACTTTCTCAATCAATAATATATATATTTTTCTTTTTGTTGTTGCATACCTTTTTTGGGGTATTTTGTATGCACCTTTGTGATTCTTGTGAGTGTTCTTTCTCGACACTTTGGCCGGAGCTCTTTGAAGTGTTGTTTGGTGGTGATCCAAGAACTCATCTTCTTACATGGTATCAGAATTTGGTGATCAAGCTAAGTTTATTTTTGGTACATCATAAACGTGTCATTCAAAGTTTGAAAAAGAAGTTAAGTTCTTTTCAAGTGTATGTGAAATCGTGTAAGAGCTTGGAGGAGGTCTCGCACTCGTTAATCGGTGGTGGAGTACTCATTATCCACTCTCCTTCTCACTCTCGTCTTCTTCTTCTCCACTCTCCTTTCTTCTCTTGTTTAATTTTTCCTTCTCAAACCTTGTAAAATGGATGACAATGATAATGTCACCACTAAACCCATTAATCTCAACGATTCTAACTATGTTACATGGGCTTCAATTATGAAGCACCTTATATGGGGAAAGGGGTTATGAGGATTAGTGGATGAGACTGATTCGTAACCCAAACTAATTCTTACAAAGATAGAAGGTGAGAAAGATATACCTTTTACGGAGGCTGAGAAAAACAAAGCTATTAGCACTTACGAAAAGAAGTGGAAGGAATGGAGAATGGGACATGCCAAGATTATGTCTTGGCTCATTAGTAGTGTCGATATAAAAAAAATGTTCTTGCAAAATTTAAACATGCAAATGATACTTGGGACTATCTTAAGAGAATGTATTCTCTTAAAAACATTGCACATGTGTGTAATTTACAAGATAAAGTACGAAATATGGTTCAAGGGGACGAGCATTAGAGAGTACTTTAATAGCTTGTCTGAATTATGGTAAGAGTGCACTCTTCTTGAACCAAAGTGGCATTGTCTAAAAGACATAGAACTCCTTCAAAACTAAATAAATACAGAGCATTTTTTCTTATTTATTAATGGATTAAGATCAAAATTTGAATAAACTAAATTCGTTCTTTTTCATCGAAGGAAGGTTCCTTTAATAGAAGACACGATAGAAGAATTAAGCATGGAAGAGAATTGGCTTAAGAAGAGAATCTCCAAGTGTGATGATGACTCAATTCTAGTCGTATCTAGACCGAGAGACTGTTCGTACATGCAAACCTCTACACTATGGGAGGACAAATGATGAGAAACAAGAAAATTAATTTGAAAAGAGAAAAGTCATTTGTTACTATTGTCGAGAACCGGGATATGTGAAAACTTATTGTCCGAAATTGAAGAAACCCTACGAGAAGAAGGTTACCTCTGTTGGACCTCCACAAGAATCAAGCGAACCATCCATTGGAAGCATGTCCTTAACACAATTAGTGGAGACACTTCAACCCCTACTCAAAGGAGCATCTGCATCCATTGGGGCCGCTCTCTTCCGTCGACATCTCTGATCTTGGTAAATCTCTTTGGATTCTTGACTCAGGTGCCTCTTTTCATATGACACAAAATATTGATATGTTATCCGAATGTCATAACTCAAGTGGGTCAAATGTTTTTACTGTTGATGGAACATCTCTTGAAATCAAAGGAATAAATTTTTTTGAAAATATATCTCAAAACTCAAAATGTTTTTGTATTCCACAAGTTAGATATATTCTTAAACTTAACCTAAATATTTTATTTATCTCTCAATTAGACGACTAACTATTGTCTATTTTTGCTGCTAAAGTCATTTCTAAATTCTGCTACAACGAAAAAAAAGAAATCCATGAAATTTGGAAAAAGTTTTGTTTTGAAAATCTGGGGCATTACAATGAGTGTGTGAGGTGCTTCAGGTCCAAAAATTCTCAAGAATGGATTTTCTTAGAAGGATCTCAATAATGGAAGAGAGCAAGTTCCATCGCGATAACCAAAGGATTGTTGGTGAAAAATATAATATCCGATATTTTTCTTGACTTCTGTAGTTTCTAGAAAATGGTAATATAGATTATTTTTTCCTGTAATTGACATGTCTAATTACGTTCTTATGGATTTTTTGAGAAGAATAATCATTGTTTCGCTAAAATTGGATTGAAATGAGTTCAAAGTGTGCCTGACAAGTATCAAGGGTATTTTAATCAAATTTAGATTATTTTGAGGGCATTTTCATCCCGAATGACATAGTTGTTCAACTCATAGATGGATGCCTATTTAAGCTCAAGATTGAGATGAGTTTTTATTTTCTCTCTCGTGTGCTCTCTTCCTTCTCTCTCACCACACTCTCTCCCTACACATTCTCCTTCCCTTGGTGGATGACCCACCAGCTTCACCATCATCTTGTGGTGAGCTGCACTATTTCTAGAGGTTGGCTGCAGCTTGAATTGTTTGATGGAGGTGTCCCAGTCCTTGTGTGGGTTGTGTTCAGGGTGGATAACTCGCAAGTGTGTGTGGTAGCCGAGAGCCTGGGTTCATGTGTGCAAGTTTTATATAGTACGTTGGAGTGTTCACGTTTTGCATTTTCTATGGACTTATACCTGTCGGATAAGCATTTTGAGGCAGGTGCTTGATCTCCATTTCGTAGGTGGTGAGCATTCTATGATTGCATGCCGTATATATGGTGCTTTTGTGAAATAGCATGCTAGGGATCATGTTTATAGAACTAATTTGTTGGAAAGTTTGGAATGCCATTGATGTTTTTGTTTGTACATGTGTAACCAATTTGAAACACCCCTAAATTTGTGGGGTTGAGTTTCAATCGAGTTGGGTGCTTCAAACCCCAAAATTTCAGAGTTTGGAAAAAGTAGAACCGAACTTGAAGGTTTCAGGGGCCGACTCTTACTGATGAATAGTCGACTTCTATGAAGACTGCATGTTCTGTTGACCTGAGGGTTGACTCTTGCAGGTCAAGGGTCAACTCATGCGGCTTGTACTCTGTATAGTGTTGTAGAGTGGCTGTGAGTTGACTCATAGTTGTGAATGAGTTGACGTATTCGCTTTAGATGAGTTGACTCTTATACTTTGAGAGTCAACTCATCCTGGTTGTGAGTTAATTCTTAAATGTGTGAGTCGACTCATGAACTAGGTGAGTTGACACAAACATATTTCTTTTAGCATAATTTAGACCGAGGGTCGACTCTTAAACTAAAAGAGTCAGTTCCTAAGCATTATTATGCTATGTTTAGCTCAGAGTTGGCTCCTGTGCTTAGAAGAGTCGACTCTTCAGTGAATTTTTCGATGAATATAATGGATAGTGTGTGATTTTTTATTGGTTTAGCTTAGGTTTTGGTAGAAACCAGCCCACATCAATTGTGTATTGGTTGGTTAGACCGATGCTTTGTTGTTCTTTTATTTTGCACTCTCATAAACTTTTCAATTGAACCATGTGCTTTTGACTTATATTTTTACTAAAGATAAATTTTAAGACCATAAATGCATCATATTGATGTTGTAAAATGTATATGCAAATCTATATCCGTTCTCAATACAAAAGAGTGTTATAAACTTATTTTTGTCCTTGATTTATGAACAAAAGAATCCTATAGCCCTTTTCTTATCTCCAATGTGTGCAAAAATCTATTTTGGTACATGTAGATGAACTAGAATTTTTGTAATTGGCGCTTGTTGCAAAATGTGTTAAAAAGCTGATTTTTGTACTGGTATTATGAATTGAAAATTTTGTTTTAGCACATGGGTATTTCCTGGTGTGTTTCTTTGAAATCCTGACAGTTTATTTTTTAGAATAAACATGCTTTAAAGACAAGTATTTTCAGAAACTGTACATACAACAAATTTGATGTGCAGAATGGATGATTTAGCATGTTGTTTGGATTTATATGCTTTCAATATGTTAATCTTTAGGCTTTTGAGTAAAAGCTATGTTGGAAATAATACATATCGTTTTGAGAATGAAATCTACATTAAAGATTATTAAAAATGAATCTTGGTTTGGAATGTATATGCTTTAGTTTATGCATCCCAAGTTCATATTCATGTTATGAATGTTTAAGAATTTGTGCTAAGCTTGAGATTTTATGAACAATATGTGATGGGTCTTTTTTTATAACCCCTAGCATATTGGGTTGGAGCTTATTGGGGTAAAACCACCTTTTTGTGCAATTTTGTGGCTCATAAAGGATTTTTAGGGGAGCTACTCGAATCTGCAAAGAAGAGGAGTCGACCCTAGCTGCTTTGCAGAGGTTGGGCAGACCCAAGGGTCGAGCCCCATTTCCTAGGGAGTCGACTCCTCTTTTTCTGGATAGGATTGACTCCTGATTTTAAAAAAAAAATTATAAGAAAAGAGAGTTGACCCTTATTCTAAAGAGTCGACTCCCTTTTAAAAAGGGTCGACCCCCTGCTCTAGATGAGTCAATTTAATAATTTGTAAGAGTCGACACTCTCTCTTTTATTCTCTCTTTCTGAGAGTCGACCCCTTTTTAAAGAGAATCAACCCCTAGTTTCCTGTTGGGTTGACTCTTTTCAGAAGAGTCGACTCTTGCTCTCTGCAGAGTCAACCCTTGCACTGAGAGTCTACCCTTTACAGTGGGAGAGTTGACCCCTTTTGAGGAGAGCTGACCCCTGTACCATGTGAGTCGAGTCCTTAACCAGGTGAGTCGACTTCTGGGAGTTGTATTTGAGTTGTTTGGCCCAATAATCGACTCCTGAGTATGGTTTACATTCAGTTTGGCCTGTGAGTCTACTTTTGTGCACTAGAATGTTATGATTGCATTGTTTTGAGCTCAGGTAAGGGCTGTTAAGCTTGGGATTTAGGTGAACCACCCCGAGAACAGCTTGGGTGACCTATGTGTATGCTGTATTTGTGAGATTGATGCACTAGTATGTGTTTAGCAGTCCAATGAGAACTCAATTTGTGTTGAGATGCACATGTTTGCAAGTATATGTGCATGAGATATTGCATATGGATATGTTCACACATTTTTCTCCTTTCAGTATAGTTAATAAAAGGATACTATTTTGTCAATGCAAGTGAGGCATTGCGTAGTTTAAGCATGCATGGTCTTGTTTGGCTCGTATGTGCAAGTATGGCAATAAAAGTTTGTGGTGCTAATGTGAGCACAATATTAGTTATGTATTGTGGCTGACAATACATAGATGAATGCATGATATAATTCAAATTGAGGTACAAGAGTGACCTCATATGTGCAATAAAGGTTTTGCACAGATATAACATATTACTTAAGGAGTAGACCAAAGGCTCAAGGTACGGTGGTGGGTACCTAGATAACTTGCAATAATGCACATGAATTAAAGAAGTTACACATGGATTAAAGGTTAAACCCTGAAAGATGGGGTGACCTATAAATGGACTCTGCTCATTGAGTGAGTTAGCACCAACCCCGTAGAGTGCTGAGTTGCCAGGTAAGTGATTCTTAGTGACAGTATGAAGTATATATATATTAATATAATATTGTCAGTCATAAAATAAATCTTTTACTTTTTACTCTATGATATTTAATTATGCATATATCAAATATAAAACAGAATTTGACTTGACAATATCCAAGCAAAAATGATTATTATTAATACTACAATAACCAGGAAGCAACAAATAATAGATGAAGATTAGCATACCACACATATGAATTATATATAAGAGAGTACAAAACATTGTGCATGTTCTTATAATGAGAAGGCTTTGAAAGATTGTGCTGACATTTTTTTCCTTTAAAATGAATAATCTAAAATGTCTTTGAGGTTAATACAAATGAAAATATTTGCATTGTAAGAAATTATAAGAACAACTATTGTGCCATTATCACAATCTATTGATTATGTAAATACATTGTTTTTTAATAAAAGCTCAATTATCATGTTGTAAATTTGATGTCTTTGGAAGCACATGTCCCATGACAAGGGAACCAATTCTTGAAAGCGCTTACTTTCAAACTTCAAAAGCGGCTTCCGTGAATTTTATTTTCTCGAGATAGGTAAAAGGTTCAGGGTACCGTAATTTATCTATGACGATGTATGATTCATGTTTGATTATGTTTGGAAGAGCCTCTACGTTGCTAAGAGAGAAAAAACTAGAAAGAAAACCAAGATATAACATTGACTTCTACTTAATGTGGTTTCCTTCTAGTGATGACTCTCAAAAGGTAATGCTGAAGATACATTGTTTTATTTAACAATTATCACTTGTAGCGGGAGAGATCAGAACTGGGGTTGTTATCTAACATTTTTTTTTTCTTTTCAGGCTTCCCAAGACAAGAAAAGTTTGGACATCGGTGCAAACCTTTTTGTAGGAAATCTTGATCCGGTATGAATAAAGAAATATATATCTTCCTGTTTATTTCTTTAAACTTTTTTTTTAAATACATGAAACTTAACTTAGTAGTGATGCAGGATGTGGATGAAAAGCTTCTCTATGATACATTCAGTGCGTTTGGAGTCATTGTCACAAATCCAAAGGTTCTTTCTGCTGTCTACTGCAGCCATTTCTGTTTTATATTGTTATTAAGGTTTCTTCATGTATATCAACCCTCTGGGAACTTTTCCTTTGATGTCAGAAATCACTAATTTTCTTCTATCCAAGTCATAAAAGTAAAGCTTAGGATAAGCACACACACACACACACACGGACCCCTTCATCAACTTTGTTTAATACTAGATCTATGTCAAATAAACAAGCACAAAAGAAATACACATGAATGCATGCATGTGCACAAACTACTTGGACGATCCTTCTTTCTTGGCATTGTCTTTCCTGTTCCTGCTTCTGGCTACTAGCACTAATAATGATCAAAATGTCTTCTATATTAGTTACAATTTCCCAATCTTCCCTTTGTATGGCTGGGAGGAAATGAAATTGGCCAGGGAAAAATCAAATGTTGCTATTAGGTATAGATGGCATTAGTATGAGTTTAGATATAGAGAGCCTTGCTATGTAATTTTTATGAGTTCTGATGCAAATGTAAGCAGTATTTATGTTTTCATGAATAGGGAGCTCTGACTGGCTCGGCCTTCCTGCTCTACCTTAAAAGCTTTATTAAACAATCAAAAAACATGTTTGTAATTGGGATGTGGATTGGTGTATTACTCGATACATTGTGGCTTATAGAAGTGATAAGTACTTTCTATATCAAAACAATCTTTTTTTCTTCTGTTGTAGATAATGAGAGATCCAGAAACTGGAAATTCTCGTGGTTTTGGCTTCATAAGTTATGACTCCTTTGAATCATCTGATGCTGCTATTGAGGTAATTGTTAGTTTGCCAGGATACTCTGCTTTGGATTCTCTTTATTGTAAGCATTGATATTGTGTAAGTTCAGTTTATAGAGTTTTTCTGAAGGGATGCTTCAATAGAGGTAGTACCACTTTCAATTTCCTTTTCAGAAAGCCAGATGTAAACTAGTTTATGCTGAAGTTTTGTGTGAGGCATCTCTTAGGCCTTTTGTGTTTCATGCAACTGACATGGGAAGTGCTGAGCTGGCAACCCTGATGTAATCCTTTCCCGCCATGAATGAAACAAACATCAAATCATTATGGTGGGAAAGTGCCATGCTGGCACAAATGGGCCCCAGTTTTTCCCACCACCTGCCATTTTTATGTGTAAATCCTTTCATACCTCTCCCTCTATGAAAGCTTTCACATGTGAAAACTGAGCTGGCAAGATTATTTAGAAATCTGTGCCCATTCCCATGTAAAGCCTTTCCTTTACATGGGAATGAAACAAACGAGGCCTTTGCCATTCATTTTCATATGGCCTAGTTATTCTCTTTAAAATTGCATCTGCACATCTGAAGCCCTCAGTTGCTATGCACATACATTTCTCCCGCCTAGGACTTTGTACGTTAACTGGCTTCCTTGTCTATGAAAGCGCAACACTTCATACCCACTTTACACATTAATTCGATAAAACAATTTTCGATAAAACAATTTTCATGTCCTAAATATTGTAAAAGCAGAAGTGAGGGTAATAGGTACCAAAAGTTAGATGCTTCATGAGGTTTTTTAAACTAACATCCTTGCCATGTGTTCTAATTCTAACAATGTCAGTAAAAATTTGTTTACCTGTTCTCTATATAGTTTTCCAAAAAACGGTACTACTTACATGGCATATTGTAATTTTTTCAAAAGCTCTTAAGTTACCACATCTAACTCTCTTTCTCTTAATTGCCATAATAAAGTCTGTTCATTCCTTGTCAAGAAAACATCTCTCTCTCATTGGCCATGAAAAAAGACCAAACCCAAATGGGTCATAACGTCAAAAGGAAAGCAACGGTAGTGACATGGTCTTCCCTTACACCCCTCATCAAATACAGGAAGGCAACACAACCAGAGTTTCCACCACTGATAAGAAAAATCCCAAGAGATTGACCACAGCTATTTGGCTAAAAGATATCAAGGCAATCTAAGGTTTTTTCCCTTTTAAAATTCCCAATTATTTGTAAATCTCTTTTGTTCAGTGAGTCTTCCATTTTCTATTGCTTAATTTCTGGCATAAAGGGATGAGTTGGGAGGTCACCTTTCGTCAAATGCTGTAGTTTTGTTACAACTTTGCATTTTGAAGAAGGCAAACATAGAACTTATATGTGAGTTTTAGTGGTTGATGACAATAGGACTTCATTGAAAAAGCCTCAGAAGTTGCTTCATTGCCTATTAATATAGCGGTGATGTTTATTACTTGTTAAATGTTTTTTTTTGTGGTTTCTATCAAATTATATTGCACGTGGAGTTAACTATTTTTTTTTCAGCATCATGAGCAACTTTAGATTACATCTATATTTGGATGAATATCTTGAAATTTTAGTAATTGATGCATGAATGTATTCTATGCATGCCAATTATATATATGGGTTTATCTAACATCAGACTAGTTTAACATTAGCTAGGTTCAACCATATTAAAAAGACTAAATTACCCTTAAAAGAATGGCATTTTTTGAAAATGCATGGTTACTTTTTTGGGCTTTATAGGTCTTTTGAACTTAGAGGAAAATGAAAAGTCAAACACCTTTTCCAAAAAACTAACTTTATGAATCTATCTAAATTTCCTTTTTGACCTTAAAAAGAAACCATGAATTTTAAAAAATGCCATTCTTTGAAGGGTATTTTAGTCATTTTAATAAGATTGAATCCATTTAATGTTAAATACAACTAGTTTAATGTTAGATAAACCCTATATATGTAGCTTTTCTTTACATATGATTTTATGTTTAATTTTCATTATTAAAGCCCGTCTCTTGGACATACTGTATTTTAAAAATAAGGTATAATGTGTTTTAAATAAATATTTGTATGTCATCTATTTATTTGTCATAAAAATATTAATTTAAACTTGATTTATCTAGGCCTGGCCATATGGACGGCCGCTAAATATTTACCTTAAATGCAAATCTAAATAAATAAATGAAATTTGAATGGATGTTTATAAACATGCTTCATTTCTTCAGAAATTATGCATTTGCATGATAGGCTTGTTTGAAAGGAACTATCCTTTTGAAGCATGAAACTAAGTCATAGAATAGCTGGAACTGAAAGTAGAGTTTGGAAGCTGTTTCAGGAACAAGGAATTGCAGATTCTTCTATTATAATGATGTGTTTTTGCATAAAGTCAAACGGCATAATACCCAACCTCTTGGTTTTGGGAAACTCATATGGTATACCATTTTTTGTTGTGTGCTTGAGACACCAAATCATGCTCCACCTTAAATGAAATTTTTTGCTTTAATGCAAAATCTGCTTGAGCTCATCCAAGCGAAGCCTAAGTAATAGCTCAAGCTTCATGAGCTGGATGGAGCTAAGCTCACCCATGGCCATGCATAGAAGGGAACAATCTGCACAGATTTTATTTGGGAAATTTTCAAAAACACCTAAAGTTTTTGTGATAATAAAAGACACCTAAGTTTTTTATATTGTTACAAACATGTGCAAATTTATGCAGCTGTCAATTAAAAACACGTTGCTGTCAATTTAACTTGGGTTATCATTAACCCAAGCTGAGTTAATATGTGAAAGTTACTGATTTATCCCCACGACAACAAACTTTTCCAGAAAGATTTTTCAGAAAGACACCTAAAGTTTTGGTGATAATATAAACACACCTAAGTTTTGGTGATAATATAAACACACCTAAGTTTTGATAATTACAGCACACATTTAGTGGCAACTTTGACAGACATAAATTAGTTAATTAACCATGAAAAAGCTTGTGTATTTTTTGAAAATTTCCCATTCTGTTTTTGTTCAAGCCCATCATGGTAAGAAGTGATCATCCATTCTGCAAAGTCTACAAATTGCCATGAAATGCAACATAAGCAAGTTTCAAGCTTGTTCACTCGCTGCTAAGCCAACATGAAATTCTCTTTCATCTTCATAAAAATGTTTGGTTTGCTTGGATGGCCATCCAAGAAAATGCTTGGGCCTTACAATGTAAACCACCTCAAGATTAAGAGGATTGAAAATAGCCACTTTATTTTTTAAAATGCCTTGAAATATGATTTGAGTATATAAGTAAAATGTTCCTGTCAAAACCAGCTATATGTAGATGCACAAAGTCTAGTTCTTTCTTCTAGTGTATATGATAAATCCCATGATATATAATGTCTTCACCTATATAAACATGCAGAAAGGATGGAAATATTTAAAGTATTATGATAATAAAGAATAGTATGTAATGTCCTGTGTTGCATTCATCTTGTTTCCTATATGCTACTTTGTTCTTTTCTTTAAATTAATTTAGTCAGATTTGATCTATACAATCTTCATCTTTTGCCAAGACATCTTCTGAAAAAGTGAAAAGAAGCGAATTTCTGTACTGTTATCTATAGCCATTAGCCGACCATGATGCTTATTGTATATAATCCGGAGTTATCCAAATTCTAGCATGATAAAGAATCATTATTGAACATGATGTTGTTTAGTACTTGTGGATTTCCATGGATGTTGCTTCTTGGTTCGTTTCTTTAAATTAACTTTTTGTATGTACTTGTACTTCAGAAATTATTGATGAGTTTCTGAGTAACTAGTTTCTTGATTGAACTCAAATCTGCTATTGCTTGGTTTCTCTAGTAAGTCCTTTCTTGTTGTCAGTGACATCTCATGTTTATGCATTTTCATTTTTTGACATTCTTCATGGAACTTGTTTCCATTTAGGCTCTGCTGACCGATACCTGAGCATGTGAACCTTGTGTTAATCCGTTGCATGTGAACCTTGTGTTATCTGTTGCATACACTTTTAATCAACTTAATCAGTCCTTTTCTCTCATCCATTTCCAAAGTTGTTTCTTTTTGTAGGCAATGAACGGTCAGTATCTCTGCAACCGTCAAATAACTGTGTCATATGCATACAAGAAAGACACCAAAGGAGAGCGCCATGGCACCCCTGCAGGTAAGCTGGCCGAGTTTTCTTATTGCATTCTTCTTTGCTATATTGTTTTATGCTCATCTTTTAAGTTGTTGGGAAGAGAACCAGTGATGTGTTGTCCTGGGCACCCTTTTTTGATGCCTGGAGTCTTATGTATTATCAAAATGCAGAGAGAATACTTGCTGCGAGCAACCCTGCTTCTCAGAGGAACAGACCACACACCTTATTTGCAAGTGGACCCCCCACGCTTCCAAGTAGCGGTCAAGTCAATGGCACCATAAATGCTGCTATCCCGCCTCGACCCTATGTCAATGGTCCAGTCCCAGTTGGGCAAATACCAGCTATTCGCCCACCACCACCACCACAAGGTGGACCTTTCCCGCCACCTATTCATTTATCAGGTGCACCAGCTTGGCCAGGTCAGGTCCCACATCAAGGCCAAGCAATGCCACCACCTGGAATGATGCCACCTCCACTGCAGTTCAGGCCCCCAGCAAGACCTTCCCCACCCAATATGCCACCACCACCTCAGGGAATGATGCCCAGACCACAGCCACCATTAGGAGCTGGGCCACCTCCTGTATGGTGGCCTATGCCACCACCACAGGTTGCTGGTAGGCCATTGCCTCCTCAGATGACGATGCCACCCCCACCCCCACCAAATGCACCACCACCGCCGCCACCACCTGCTGCTTCTGCTAGATCTGCTTGAAAACAGCAAAGGACTCAAGCACATGTTGAGGGACCCTTCAGTGTTAGCAGATGTAATCTTTGGAGAAGTGGCCTGATGTCAGGTAGCTCTGCTGAAAAACATGCGTAAATGCACTGTATATTTTAGAGTTCCGGTTGTGATCTGAGGAGCCCTTAATTGGAAGATGCGTCTCGTCCAATTTTTGCTAATGTCACTACATAGGAGGCCAAGGCTGTTCTACGTACAATTTTAAGAGGAGAAACTATTACAACTGTTGGATTTTTTTTTGTTTAATTTTTCCTAAATCCCTCCTCAAAACTGATGTCCAGATTAACCTGTGGTTTCTGTGAGATTGACAACCGTTGATTTCATTGATTGCATTAATGTCTACATGTTACTGGGTCGGCCGCTGATCTCATGAACTGATGGTCTTGATGAGGGTGCTTACGTGATCCTCTTTAAAGTGGGGCATGGAAAACGAGTTCATTTATTATTGGATCTTGGTAACTGAATATTTCGATTGGTGTTTTTTTTCTTTAGTTACAGGCTGGTAACATGTAGATCAAAGGATCGATTGCGGGGGGTGGGTGACTCTGTGGGCTAGGACCCTTGCCCCCAGGTCCTATGCTGGGCGTTGGCTTGTGGGGGTGATGCCCAGGATTCAAACCTTGACCACGCGTATGATAGCCAAGGCCAGATCCACTACGCCAACCCCTTTTGGGGAAAATATTTCGATTGGTTGGAATTTGTTTTTCAGAGAGAAAGAGAGGATGATTGATGGGTGGGTACGACTGAGACATTAGAATGGCCCAGAAAATGATGCACTATGATTCAGAACGATTGATTCATCAAAGATAGTAGTTCCTTTGTTCACATTACCATCCTCTGCACAGTCCAAGATTTGGAGAGGATGCTATATCTGTGGAGTTCGACACAAGCGCCGGGTTTTTGAGGCTAAAGACAGCCACCGGGTGGGAGTTTGTAAGCCAATGACTGGTGGTTGCCACTGGTGAGAATGCTGAGCCACTGGTTCCCAACATCCCCGGGATGTAATAATTCAGATGCAGTGTCGTTCATGCATGCCAGTATAAGAGCGGCTTACACAACCAAAAGGTGTTGGTCGTGGGGTGTGAGAATTCAGTCATGGAAGTTTGCTTGGACCTATGTAACAATGTTGCACATTCAACCACGGTGGTCCGCGACACTGTAAGAGCAGACCATGATAAATCGATAAATAGATCAGAGATGTATTACTAACCTGGTATCATTTAGATCGATACCGAAATAGGATATAGGTAATGAAGCTTGATCACTTAGGACTATAACTTGATTTTAGGCGGTTTTCCTAGCTGTGAAATATTAATTAGTTTATCTTCCAGTTTTTTAAATCCATGGTTTGAAAACTGTCATTTGGGAATCAGCTTGTCCATTTATATGTGACGCGTTACTCCGTCCAGTCAACTCAGTGATTCGGCTAGGTTTTAATAACTATTGATTTTTTAGAAATAATGGATTGTTCATTTACACACAAAAAACTATATACAGAATGACACAATACTTATAAAATCACTAAATAAGTTAAATAACATCGTTGAGCTGCAACTAAGCCACATTTAGTGTGTGCATCTCTCTCTCTCTCTCTCTCTCTCTCTCTCTCTCTCTCTCTCTCTCTATATATATATATATATATATATATATATATATATATATATATATATATATATATATATATATATAGGGTGCACCGGTCAGAAACCATAAAATTTTATATTTTACAGTTTTTTTATCCAACCATATGTGATCTACATATATTTCTTAGTGGAAAACAAGTTTTTGATCATGTGATTGTGATGTGCAAGTAGGCTTTTTAATTAAGATTTTAAAAATAGATGTCTCACAAATGTACCAAAATTTTATCACAAAAAAATTTATTATTATTATTTTTGATTGGCAAGCTGGGGTTAGGCATACCCCTACCAGTTACATTTTAAAAAATAACTTAGACAATAACTTGAAGTGGGAGGAGGTTTATCTTTACAAATCTTTTTTTTTTGAAAGGCAAGATGGGGTTAGGCAGAACCCCACCAGTTATTAAACGTACCACTGGGTTTTGAACCTGCAACGTCCCACTACAAGGAGACGTGCACTGACAGCTCCTACCAACCACCATTTTTATCTTTACAAATCTTCATGTGCTGATATGGTTCCAACCTGGCCAAGCATCTCTGAACATAATTTTTTTTCCTTAGCTACCCCGCTCATATTGAATCTGATCAAACCTGAATAAGCTGTTTTCCATATCACCTGTCATCAAGTGATCACCTCGACCTTCCAAAATTCTATTTGCTCTTGATACAACTTCCCATTTCCATGGTACTTCACAAACAAGATAAGTAGACCCGCCTTTCACAACCTTGAGCTAATTCCACCTGCACCTTAGTCGGATCCCAAATACATAGATAGGCCAGCAATCAAAATTGCCAATGAAATCAAATTCTCCAAAGCAATTCATAATCTTTGCCATAGCAGAACTTGAAATCTTAGTTTCAATGTGAAAACTAACATCAGACTTACAACGTTTGATCTGACGAAGAATCTCCCATGATCTATCAAGTCCCCTGATATTCCAAGCTAGTGTCTTCATGGTACTGCAGAAGTGGGAAGTGAGACTCTTAGCATGCAACAGAATGTCATGCTCAGTCAATGATCGAGGTCAAGGTGTGTTGTCCGAAGTGGCCAAAGCCGATACCTCCATGATATGACGTTCCTTAACTGGTCTTTAGTTCATAGGGAGTAAAGCAAGCGCATCAGGCTGTTCACCTCTTGTCGTTGATTCAGGAGTATCTCCATTAGCATCCTGCAGCTTATGCTAAAGTGCCATCACCAACTTGCCAACGTTTGACTGGGTAAGCTTTCTTTACCTACCCAGTTTGGATCCACGATGGGAGCCTTTCACTGGATTAAGTCTTGAGGAACTCCTACTAGCATGAATCTGGATCTGATCCGATTCATCTGGTGAATCTGCCTCTCTGGATTGGTTCAAACAGCTCAACCCGTCCTGCATGGAAGTTTCCTCATCGTCAAGTAGTCCTTAAGGTAACCTCATGTAGCCCATCCATTTTGGAAACTAAATCTCCTCCCTCTTTAGAATTTACTATAACTATCGACATATGTGGTAAATTACCACAATTAACTACATTGTGGTAGTTTATTTGTGGGTTGAATGGGTCCAAGTGGGACCTGGCCACATAAGAGTCCTCTTTTAACTCTTCTTCTTTGTCTTTTATGGTATCCCATATGAGATAGGTATGAGAGCCAAAGAAGGAAACGTACGAGGTTTTCTGATTGTTAAGATAAATAGTATTATAAAAATAAAGAAGGAAAATAGGGGATCTCTCTATTCACCTTAGGGCTTGGGTTTTGGGAAGGTTTGAGAGAGAGAGACAGTGGTGTAAACTCTAGGGTTTTGATACTTCTCTTAGATTTTTAGTGAAGTGTGAGAGAGAATGTGTTGGTTTTCTTTGTTACAAAGACGAAGATTTTGGGTTGCACACATTGATCTTTTTGGTGAGTTGCAAATTTTTTTGGCTTTATTTATTCTATCTTGTATCAGTAATTGATTATATTAATAAAGGCTCTCGGTATTATCTCGATAGATATAGGTGGTTTTGTCAAAACCACGTAAAATCTTCTTATCTTGTGATTATTGCTTCTTTGTTGGTTTTATTGTGATTGTGTTCATTAATTGCATCAATATAATATTTGACATAGTATGATCTTGAGCATGAGCCTCAAAATTATAACAAGTGGTGTTAGAGCTATTGGTCATAGGAAATATAAGATATAACGTCAAGGGTAATGAATATTAAGTTTGATGTGAAGAAATTTGATGTCAAAGGAAACTTTGCATTATGGCAAAGACAAGTTAAGGATATGTTGACTCAATAAGGTTTGTACAAGGCATTGTTCAATAAGCTGAGTAAACTGGTGCCATCAACTGGTGATAAAACAACATCCAGTGGGACATCGGTTATGAGTGTTGAGGTTTGAGAGAATTTAGATTTTAGAATATCGAACACAATTCAATCATGCCTTATGGATGAGATAATGTATAACGTGCTTCAAATAACATTTACAAGAAGCGCTATGAAAAAAGCTAGAAGGTATGTATATGACGAAATCCTTAACAAACAAATTCTATTGAAAGCAACTCTATGATATGAAGATGAAGGAAGATATTAATATGTTTGAGCATCTTAATGCCTTCAATAAGATCGTGAGCAAGCTCTTGAAATTGCATGTGGTACTTGATGAGGATGATAAATCTTTAATTTTTTTAAAATCTTTATTTTTGAGGTATGCAAATTTGAAGACTACTCTTTTATACGGAAAAGAGAGTATCAAGTTTGATGATGTAACAACATCATTGTTTTCTAATGAGATTTTGAAAAGACTAGCCTTGGTACTCAACAAAATGAGGGCTTGGTGTCAAAAGCATCAGATCATAATAAAAAATTGTTTATGGAGCATGATCAATACATGAATTATAACAGAAATAACAAGTTCATTATGAGGTGCTACTACTGCAAGAAATCGGGTCATGAAAAGATAGAGTGCAAAAAACATAAAGAATATATGAAGAAAATGAAGGTCAAAGGTATTGATCAAGCAAGTGTTGTTGCAAGCGGTTCTAAGGATGATACAAAAAGTCTGGTTATCTCTTCAGGTATGAATTCTATTTATGATTCATGAATTTTAGATTATGATTGTTCTTATCATATGTGTCATAGCATAGATATGTTTGATTCCTACATTGCTTGTAATGACAAGATTGTTCTTATGGATAATGGTTCCGTTGTAAGGTTGTAGGAGTTGGTACAATTAAAATAAGAATGTTTTATGGATTGGTTTTAACTCTTTGGTGATGTCAAACATGTGTCAGAATTAAAAAAAAATTAATTTCTTTGAGTGCATTGGATTCCAAGGGTTGTTTCATTAGTGCAAAGAATGAAATCTTGGTCATTAAAAGGTATGCAAGATTATTGATTAAAAGAAAGAGGTTTGAAAACCTATACTGACTAATTGGGAATGTTATAGTTAAAGTAGCTGCGATATTTTCTTTGAAAGACAGTGTACAAAAGGAAGGCTTGCTTGGGTTGAACACAAAGAACATAATTGGTTGTGATGTCGATGCTCACAAAAGCATGGTGAAGGCAATAAAAACAAAGGTTCAAGATGAAAAGACTTTGTTGCAGGTGGAATAGAAAGTTGAGAAAAAAAGAAAAGGTGATAATTCTTCATCAAGATCTTCTCAGGTTTAGTCATAAGATAGCCCATTGCATAAGGTGATTCAATTTCAAAGAAAGATTATTGAGGCTCATGGGTAATGTGCATGAGATGACATAATAACAAACAATTTATCAGCTGAATACACAGGTTCGTACATAGAATATACAGGTGAAAAATGTAAAACTATGAAAATTGCAGAGTTCAGGGTTGATCTGAATTTGGTTCATATATGAGCTAGATTGCTTGAGCCCTAGTGAGAGGGGGTGTTTAAAGAGAGTTAGTTGAAGAACATTCAAGCTAAGGTGAAGAATGTTTGATTTGTAGTTTGAATGGGTCCAACTGAGACACACATGTACTACATAAGAGTGCTCTTTGGACTCTTCTTCTTTGTCTTTTATGGCAACCCATATGAGATAGGTATGAGAGGCAAAGAAGGAAACATCTGAGGTTTTGTTGAGTGTTAAGGTAAATAGTATTATAAAAATAAAGAAGAGAGGGGGGCTCTCTCTATCGGAAAAGAGAGGGTGTGCTCTCTAGGGTTTGAGTTTTGACTTTTGGGTTTTGGAAAAGAGAGGGTGTGCTCTCTAGGGTTTTGAGGCTTCTCTCGGGTTTTGAGAAGAGTGTGAGAGAGAAGATGCTGGTTTCTCTTGGTGACAAAGAAGATCTTTAGATGCACACATCGATCTTCTTGGTGGATCAAACAGCAAGTGCAATTATTCCTATTTGTGACTTTTTTTATTCTCTCTTATATCGGTGATTGATTATATTAATAAAGGCTCTTGGCACTCTATCTTTCTGGATGTAGGCGATTTTGTCGAACCACGTAAAATACTCATCTTGTGATTATTTGCTTTTTTGTTGATTTTATTGTGATTGTTTGTATTCTTTAATTGCATCAATATCATATTTTAGTATGATCCTGAGCACAACCCCCAAAATCACAATAGAGCTTGCATCAAATGTAGAGAATCACCTTCAACCAGAACATAGACCTTTTCTCAAAAATGCACTTCATCCTCACACTCCACCATCGTATAAGCAACTTTTAACACCTTGAATTTGTTGCATTTATCAATGTCCATAGCACTGACCCGATCTTTTCTCTTACAAACCTTTTTAGTTTTGACTTTCTGCCATTCATCCTCACGGTGGGTCTACATATCATTGGCTTGCAAATCTTCTCTATGTTTAATACAAGCAGAATCATGATGAAATGTTGAACCACATATGGAGCAAAATGAAATTAGACCTTCATAATCTAAAGGATGTACAAAAACTCTTATCATTTTCAATTTCCACTTCAAACTCAAACAACTTCTTGGTGTTAGGAGGCAACTCAACACATATTCGAGCATAGAAAACCCGATGAGATGCTTTAGCACATTCATCAATATCAATCAAATGCGCCCCCAAACACTCTACAATATCTAAGAAAAATTCCTCGTTCCAAAGCTCGACTGGAAGACCTGAAAGTCGTACCCAGACTGGAATGAAGCTCATGGGTTCAATCTTCCATGGCATACCCGATTTTCATCGTTGAAGAAGAAATGTTCTTCCTGCTAATTTCCAGATCCTGCCCTTCATGATATAATCAAAATCCTCCTCTTTTTTCAAATGGATCAAGAATAAGCCATCATGACCTATAGAGAACTTGAGATCTCCAATGTTGCTCCACATTCTGCACAAGTTTGAAAAGATAAATTTGAAATCCATCCTTTTGTACTTCTCATTGTCAGAAAAACTAGCCAATAGAAACCATTTCAATGGCTTCACCATCCTTGCATATTTAGATGTAGATAGAAACATCTGAGTACTGCCATCAACAATGTTGAAGATGATCCAAATGAACAGCTCGAGATCAAGTTTGTTGTTATGAAGATAAAGATTCCAAATATGGGAAGCCACCTCAACGTGATCTAACTGCTTTAATCAAAAGGATAGAAAAATATTGTGGTTGTTTATATTTGTTATGTTTTTGAATTTGTTTTCTTTTTGAATCCCTACAATCAAGGAAATCATTCATGCGTTGTAATCTTCTTATACACCTTTATAAATCTGTATCTATGATCGATTCTCAATAGTTATTCTATGATAACATTGCTCAATATGGTATTAGTGCAATGATAATTCTTAGAGTTCCATCTTTTTTCACCTATCTCGTCTGGATCTTTGCCTTCCCTCTTGCATCCCAAATGATCGTCATGTCCAATGAAAATGTGGATATGACTCAATAGTTCTAGCAATGGAGAACAAAGTGATAATCCATACTTTCTTCATCACTCGATAAGCCAGGCTAGATCCTTGTCTCGATCCCTTTAATTGGTGATAATTACTCTTCTTGGAGTCGAGTGGTCATGATAGCATTATTGGCCAAAAACAAGATGACTTTTATCGATGTGTCTGTGCTCAAACCAGATGCATCATCACCCAAATTTGCTGCATGGATAAGGTGTAACAACATGGTCCTTTCGTGGTTATTAAACTCCCTATCATGAGAGTTATCTGAAAGTGTCATCTTCGACGAAACAACGATGGATGTTTGGAATGAAATGAAGGTGCAATTTGTTGGGGCCTGCACAAAAGGAGACAAAATAGCATACCTGATGCGGCCATGACTGTCCAGTAATGGTCAACGATGGACAGGTTGAGCATTTCTGAGATGTTCGTTTCCCCAACCGATCGCTACCCTCAATGAGTGCAGGCCCTTCAGCTATGGTGAGTAGGATCCAATCCTAGAAAAAAACAGAAATCACGTATGATTTCCCCTTAGTTTTTTTTTCACACACATTGGGGTTTCTCATGAATACCCCTTTTATAATGCAAATCCTTATTAGGTAACAGTTACGTAACTGTTCCCTTCCAAAATCGTGGGGCTTATCCGATAGGGATACCTTTTTGGGAGTCCTTAATGTGGGTAACACCCACATTACGTGGGTGACTCCAACATAATTTTCATAATCCAATACGACAACGGATCTTCCAGATCAAGCATGCCATTATGATGCTTCACTAATAGAACCATTCGATAGCCACCTACTATACAAAGTTGAAGGTTCTTTAGGACAAACGAGCTACTTATATCGTCTTGCCTTCCTCCACAAGTGATGCTTCCAAAGCACTTTCAAAATTGTAGCAACAAGAAAAGTTTATACAATTTCTGATGGAGTTGAATAAATCCTATGCCATTGTTCAAAGTCATTTTTTAATCATGAATCCTCAGCCCACCGTAAGCAAGGCTTACAATCTGCTTCTTCAAGAGGAACATCAAAGATAACTTCAAGTTGCTCTGAATCTTAAAGTGAACATGGTTGTTGTTGTTGATGGGCATGTGAACTGATCCATGAAAGATATGAACATGGTTGCTGCTGTTGATGGTCGTGTGAACCAATTCATAAGAAAAGGTCGAGGAAGATACATGAACTTTAGGGAACGTTTGAGATTTGATCATTGCAGAAAAATTGGTCACTCCCTCCCAAAGCCAATGTTTCTCAAAGAAGAGAAAACTTGATGCCTAATGTTGCACTGCATCTGACTATAGAGCAATATACACATCTCATCTCTCTTGTGCCATTAGGTAAAATGTCTCCAATCGCTAATGTGGTAGGTCCCTTTGTCAATTTCGCTCGTACTCAATCACAACTTTGGATTCTTGATACGGGAGCAACCGATCATATGTGTTGCATCCCTTCTATGTTTTCTTGTATTGACACTCATTTATCAATAAAACTTGTTAAACTTCCAAATGGATCATATAGTTCAGTCACTAAATTGAAAAAGTATGTGACATCAAAAATAAAATTGGATAATGCCCTTTGTGTTTTGTCATTCAAGTTCAATTTGATATCTGTTTGCAAACTCATCAATTATTTGAATTGCATCATGACATTTTACCCCTCTTATTGTCATATCCATAACTCTTATTTGATAGGGATGATTAGAGTGGGTAGAGTGCATGAAGCGCTTTATTATCTTGATTTAGACGAGAATAAGGTGGCAACTATCTTCACTAATAGGTCTAATAATTTTGATTTATGATATTGGTGTTTGGGCCACATCTCTTTTGATCTTTTAAAACTTTTGTCTAGAACTATGATTCAATTTCTTTTAATCACTGTTTATGTGAAATCTGTCCATTAGCCAAGCACACTAGATTACCCTTTCCCACTTGTAAGACCCAATCTAATCATCCCTTTGATTTAGTGCACTTTGATATTTTCTTACCATGGTTGATGATTACAATAGAGCTACGTGGGTTTTCCTAATGAGATTTAAATCCCAAATTAAGAGGATGACCCATTTTGATATCCAAGTAAAGAGCATTAGATCCGGGTTAAAATTCTTTTCACATAATGTTTAAACCTTTTTAAAAGAGAATGACATTTTCCACCAGCATTGCTGTTTTGCCACATCTCAAAAAAATGGAGTGGTGGAATGCAAGCATAGGCATTTGCTAGAGATTGCAAAAGCTTTGCTATTTCAAGCAAATTTACCTAATCAGTTTTGGGGTGAGTGCATTCTCACAACTGCATATATTTTAAATCGCATCCCAACATCATCTTTGAAAAATAGTTTAGACAAAACACCTCATGAAGTATTGCACAAAAGCAAACCAAAATACTCCCACTTAAAGGATTTTTGATGTATTTGTTTTGCACATAATATTCACTACAAGCACAAATTTGATCCTCGTGCTCGTAATTGTATATTCGTTTGTTATTTCTTAGGGCAAAAAGAATATAAGGTTTTCGCTCTTGAAAAACAAGAGGTTTTTGTTAGTAAAGTTATTATTTTCTATGAGAAAGTATTTCCATTCAAATATGAAATCAGTCCTCAAAAGATTTTTTTTGTTTTACCTATTCCCATCATGAGTGAAACATATAGAGAATTATCTCCTTTTCAAATATCTCATGATCATCATCAAGAGGGGAAGACAGTTCATGAAATCAATGAGCCCCAACATGAAATCGAAGTTCATGAACCACAACCTAAAATCGATATTTATGAAACACAACTCATCCAAAATCAAGATCAATCTAGGCATTCAAGTCAAGCCTGATCTCAACCACATATTTGAATGACTATCAATGTGATTTAGCTTCACTCTATGCCCACACGTTGTCAGCATCATTTCTTCTTTGTCATTTTCTCAGTTTTTTCAAGAACATAAAGCCTTTCTTCTTTCTATCTCCTCCCACCAAGAGCCAAGAGATTATTTGACAGCCTTGAGAGATGAGAAGTGGTGAGCGGCTATGTCAAATGAGATCCTATATCTTGAGCAAAATAAAACCTGGACACTTGTGGATTTGCCTTTGGGAAAAAAACCTATTGAGTCTAAATGGGTATTTAAAATCAAGTTCAAATATGATGGAATCATTGAACGATATAAAGCCCGACTCGTGGCCAAATGATACACTCAACAAGAAGGGCTCGATTATCATGACACTTTTGCTCTCATTGCTAAACTTGTTACCATTCAATGCCTTTTATTTGTAGCAGCAAAATTCAACTGGTTGTTACATCCTTTGGATGTTAACAATGCCTTCCTTCATGGCAAACTCGATGCAGAAAGTTACATAAAATTGCCACCCAGTTTCACGTGAGAGGGGGAGACATGAGTATGTCGGTTGAATCAATCCATATACTGATTAAAGCAAACATCAATGCAATGGTTCACAAAATTTTCAAATGCTTTGAAGAAAACTAATTTTCAACAATCATTAGCTGATTATTCCCTTTTTCACTTATATTTGGGGACAAACGAACATTCGTTCTTGTCTATGTCAATGATGTTATCATCACTGGCAATGATGATGCAATGTTGCAAAAATTAAAGAACATCTTGAATAAATGTTTTCACATCAAGGATCTTAGAAAATTGAAGTTCTTTCTTAGAATAGAGGTGGCTCGATCAAAGAAAGAGATCTTCATGAATCAAAGAAAGTACACTCTTGAGTTATTAAAGTATGTTGGTCTCTTAGGATACAGGCCTAGTGAGATACCTATGAAACAAAATCATAAACAGGATCATAGTAGTGAGGTCATCAAAGATCCCACTGGAAGACTCATATACCTCACTATAACACAATCGAACATTACCTATGCAATTCACATTTGAGTCAGCTTATGCAAGAACCAAGGCAACCACATTGGGAGGCAGTCATGAAACTTGTAGGATACTTGAAATCCACACCAGGCCAAGGAATCTTACTTGAATTCTGGAACAATTTGAATTTGTCTTGTTACATGAACTTTTATTGGGCAAGTTGTCCTTTCACTAGAAGATCAACCATGAAATATTGTACTTTTATCAAAGAATCTCTCATTTTCTAGAAATTCAAGAAACAAACTACAATCGAGCCTTGGCAGCTGGCACCTGCGAGATCACATGGATAAAGTATTTACTCCATGATATGAGAATTACACAAAAAGAACCTGCTCAAATATTTTGTGATAATCAATCCCATAACAACTAATCCCGTTTTTCATGAACGGACGAAGCATATAGAACTAGATTGCCATTTTGTAAGGGAAAAATTGCAACAAGGAATCATATGCACTAGTTTCATCCCCAGTAAAAGTCAAAGGGTCGACATCTTCACAAAAGCAGTGGGACATGATCAGTTCAATTAATTAGCAAGATTGGTATAATGAATCCACAAAGATACATCTTGAGGGAGAGTGTTAAAGATGACCCAAATGAACAACTCACATTGGATCAGATCTGTTGTTATGAAGATAAAGAATTCAGATATGAGAAGCCACCTCAACGTGATCCAACTCCTTGTCAAGGATAGAAAAATATTGTGGTTGTTTATATTTGTGATGTTTTTGGATCTGTTATCTTTTTTAATCCCTACAATCAAGGGAATCATTCATGCGTTGTAACCTTCTTATACTCCTTTGTAAATCTGTATCTATGATTGATGTTCAATGGTTATTCTGATATCTCATTGCTCAATAAACAACGTTTGGTTTCCAACTAGCCTTTCCTGTTAGCATAGGTTCTCGGTTCTCCACCAACCACATCCGACAACTTCTTCGCAGACACAGTAGTAGGGGAAGAGGGCCATCCATGGTCTACCCTATTCTCACCATGGCCAGAATCTCCGGGGTCCCATTGTTTGCAGGCGAAGTACCCACGCAGTCAGGCATCTCTCCCAAATCTTCCAACTCCGCTATAGTTTTAGATGTTCTCTTTTGGAACTCGCTTTCCAAGAGAAATTGCTTCCGTAAATGAAATTGGTAGCAAAAATACATTCTGGTATGTAGTCTCTTAATTCCAGTATATGTAAAACAAGATTAGTTCAAACCGATCAGTTGATGATTATTGATGGCACTTGCTTTCAATGTTTAATTTTACCAAACACATTAGAGCTGACCTAACAATGAAACTGCCTGTGGTAATTGACAAGTTCTGTTGGAATATTGCTTTTAAGAAATCCATTTGAAGAATTTAGAAAGTTGTATGTGAAGTTAGTCAAAAGATAGATGGGGTGTTGCATCATGAAGTAACAGTCTCTGCTCGGAAGATCAAATGGAGAATGTTATCACAGACACAAAATTTGACAACTCCCTGTCAGACTTGGTTTTCACAGTAAACACAGTTCAAACATGGAAAATAAGGGTTGCCTTGTCAAACCATCATGAAATATGGCATTTTCTGACTTCAACACTGTTGAAGTGAAATTTAAATTGACCAGTTATGGATTCACTAGTCTAGTTCTCTTCAGACTTTGCCATATTCTTCAAAGTTAGAGCAATTATTGCTGAGCATATGTTTCATCTTCCTAAAGGTAGTCTTTAGAAGTACAAATTGGCAAACTTATTTTTATGTCCAATAAACATGTTTCAAAACATACTTTGCTAAATGCATCTATGAGGTCTGAATTAGAAGAAGCATATACCCATGGTTTTTAGCAAGGTGGGTGTAACAGCATTATACGTATGATTCGGCCTAAAAACTAACCCTCTAAGAGGCAGTCAACCAAGCCACCGGCTTGACTTTGGTTATTTTTTATTTTAATGAAAGAAACTTTTGTTAATGATGGCAAAAAAAATTACTTAAAATGAGATTCCATTGCCGGGATTTGAACCCGGGTCGCCTGGGTGAAAGCCAGGTATCCTAACCGGACTAGACGACAATGGATTTGTTACATTTGAAGGAATTCAAATTTTATTTAATCATATGATCAAGATATCCTACCACCTTTATTCCGCATCACATATGGTCGTGCTTTGTGACTAAATATATAGTATTCCCGTGACAGTCCTTATGATTTTCTACGGAAAAATCTGTTCGGTGTTTGGTGAGTCTGATAGACTTTGCTTTGACTCTCTGGGATTTTCTTTCCCCCTCCACTATCACCTATTGGGTGTTAAAGGTGCATGTTTTACCGAGAGAGTTGCTTGGGATATCTACCTTCGGTTAATCAACAAGGCTGCTATTAGGGGGTGTCAACGGGTTGGGTTTGGTTGGGGCCCAGGTAGAACCAGACTTGGGACCAATTTTTGGGTATGATATCGGGTCGGATCCAGTTTTAATTGGATCCATTAGAAGAGAAACTATAACCGGACCCGATAAGAACTACATGAACCAGAGCTGGATCATACCCAGTAAAATAATATTTTTATCATTTTTACATTGAAAATTTGTGGGTCTTAATCGGAACTCGGGTCGGGCCCAGGTCTGGTATAACATTTCACAAAGTATACCTGGATCCATGTATTAATCAGACTTTCGGGTCCAGACCCGGGTCTTAATTGGGTCTTATTATTTGTTACCCTGGACCCTATATAGGGTTTGGTGGTTTCCGATGAGAGTGACCCACCCGATTTTGCTTTTCTTGTCATGGATGATCCATGCATATATGGCCAGCCTAGTGCATGTTCATGATAATTATATATCTTTTAATCATGAAGCTAAGCATGGTCCACTTATTTGTTTGAATCCAAGCTCCTACCCCCTTGTTGATCTTGTGAAAAAATCTCTGCAAGTTTGTCTTCTTCTTACTGGAAATTTTGTATTTTTTTACCATGAAGTTCGAAGTGGGTAATCTTCGGGTGGGGTCACAGCCACCCAAGCTCTTAGGGAGCCCACTAGTTAAAGGCACCCGGATGAAGGGTCAACACCTTCTTCCTAAGCCCGTTGCCACTCGAGTGACTTGGGCGGTCGTTATTGGAAATTTTGTATTGCTAGGGAGGAAAACTATTCTCAAAAGAAGATCGTTACCTGAGAACACCCTTTCCCAATGGTTGGAAGGGCCAGAATGGTCTTTAAGCATCCGGTTTCACAAGGCGAGGTCTTGTAGGTGTTGGATTGATTTAGGAAAATCATCTTTCTTTTTTCCAAGATCTGCTCATGCTAAATTATTGAAAAGATAAAAAATAAATAAAGTATAATGCTGAAGCATACTCGAATCCTTCTCTAAACCTAACGAGAGAGGGACAATTTCTTTTTTGATGGGGTGAAAAAAAAAACAACCACTATATATGGTTTTGGGGACCATAACCTAATTGTAACCACTCCATTGTCTTCTTTCAAAATCAGCACATCATAAAATAAAAAATTAACATATGAGGCCACATAAGACATCTACACATTATTATAACCATATCTTATAAGATGTCATATGACCTAACCGTATAAGATCATTTCAAATGAGCTTCTACCTTAGATAGTTTATAATGAGTAATTAACTACATATGTTGGCCTACATAAAATATCTAACAATCTCCCACTTGGGCTACATATGTGGTCATATAATCACGCATTATACAATAACTTTATGAGCTCAATACCACTATCTTTAGGGATGGCAGTGGACCGGGGCGGGCGGGGGACAAGGTCTCCATGCACCCCCGCCCCGTCTCTAAAATGTAACCTTCATCCCCGGTCCACCCCCGTGACGGGGGAGACTTTGGAGCTCCACCCCCGCCCCGTCTCAACATTCTAATCCCCACCCCCGCCCCATCCCCGTCCCCGTCCCCGCCCCGTCCCCATCCCCGTCCCATCCTTGTCCCATCCCCGTCCCTGTCCTGTCCCCGTTTGTCAGATTGCATCACTCTTTGATATTCTACAAAGTCTGTCCTAAGCAATATTACACTATGTCATGATAATGCTTTTTTTCATGAGTGACAGTGCGACATTACCAAGGTTTTGAGTGCGACATTACCCAGGTTTTGAATGGATCACGAAAGGTAACCTTCTTAACCATAAGCATCTCATAGGATTCCAATTAAACTAAAAGACCTTATTGTGGATTCAAAATATATGATATCCAACAGGGGTATCATGTGTTGGATTGGACTTCCACCTAAACCGTGACCCATTGAATTCTCATTTACAAGAATGCTCATCTCAAAATCCAAATGCACCCTGCAAAAAATCCATATGAGGATTTCTTTCCCCAACAATTCATCAAGCAAAGCTTTGTTATCACAACTATTCAACATTAATTGGAAATCTAACCAGAATATCGTAACATCAACAGGAATCACACTGATACCAACAGAAAATCCACATCAAACGACTCTTCAGAAATAAAAAAAATGCATAGAGAATCGAGTTGCAATCGAATCACGTAGTCAACACAAATCTACTGTACACAACATATACAAAACTCAACCACAGACCCGTAACAAGACGATACAAAACCGATAAACGATATTTTAAAAACCCTAATTTCGCTATAAGAGTTCTGGCACAGATCGACTTAGAAAGAACGAAACGATATCACAAGCCTAAGAGAAGCGAAGCAAAGAAACAGGAAGACGGTGAGGAGAGGGGTCGGCGACGATGCTGCTCCGACGATGCAAGGCCACAGACAGGGAAAGGAAAAAGAAAAGAGGGAGGAGATGGCACCACAGAGGAGGCTCACGGCAGTGGCACAAGGTAGCGGCAGAGATGGAAGGAGGGAGAGATCGTGTTGACCAACGGTGGTCGGTGTCGGCAAACGATGGTCGGTGTCGGCCAACGGTGGTTGGCGACGGCCAATGGTGGTCGACGATGACCCAACTCCAATGATAATGCGGATGGGGAAGGGGAAGAGGTGACGGCCCGGCTCGGCGGCTCCAGGGTTAGGAAATTACGGAAGGGAGTTAGGGTTAGTAAACAGTAAGAAAAATATAAAGGGTTGGGGGCGGGGATGGGGCGGGGCCGGGACGGGGATGGGCCGGGACGAGGATGGGCCGGGGGCGGGGTGGGGATGTGCCGGGGCGGAGCAGAGCGGGGGAACGTGCCAGTCCATCCCCGCCTCCACCCCCGGACGAGGATGGATTTTAACCTTCGTCCCCACCTCCATCCCCGTTTTATACCCTCCATCCTTGGTCCAAACGGGGCGAGGCAGAGCAGGGCCCCGCTTTCCCCCGATCCACTGCCATCCCTAACTATCTTATCAGATGACATCTCTAACAATCAGATTCATTGATCATGTCAACATAGAATTAAAGCGATTTTCATTACAATCATCGTAAATAGACCCATCAATGATAAGATATATTGATATAACCAACAATATAGATCAAGTATGAATGTCAATCATGGAAATTATATGTAATGTGATATGAACATGCCTATTTTCAACTGGTTCTGCCTTATTCTTTAGTGAGATCACAATAAACGAGTGCAGAGTGAAACTGGAACTTGAGCCTTGTACTGCAGTAACAAAATAAAATTTTATTTTATTTAAGAATATACAAATACAAACTCCCACTAAACCAACATATTATTAAATGATACAATAACCATTCTAGCGGTATGCTCGTGAAAGACCTTGGGTGGTAAACATTAGATAAGTGGATCCACAATCACGGAGTTTGTGCCAATATTTTTAATAGATATTTGACCATTCTGCATTCTTTCTTTAACAACAAGGAACTTAATGTCTATATGTTTTGACTTTGATGATCTCCTGTTGTTGTTGGAATATAGTATTGCCAAATTATTATAAAAAAAAAATCTTTAATGGTCTTTCAATGTTATCTAAAATCTGCAGCCCAGTAACAAAATTACACAACCATATTCCATGAATGGATGTCTCATAACAAGCTACGAACTCTGCTGCCATAGTGAAAGATTAAATGAGTGTCTGCTTAGCACTCCTCCAAGAGATAGCTTCTCCAACCAACAGATAAACATAATCCAACGTGGATCTACGACTATCTTGGCACCTAAGAAAGTCATAATTAGAATACTTAATGATATTTAATTGATTTGACTTCATGTATGTGTGCATGTAATCTTTTATTTTTTGTAAGTACCGCATAACCCATTTGGCTCTTTCCAATGATCCATTCCCGGGTTACTCAAATATCTACCTAACATCCCAACAATGTATGCTATATCCGGACGTGTACACACTTGAGCATAGATAAGACTCCCTACAACTTATGCATAGAGAATCTTTTTCATATCCTTAACTTTAAACTGGAGTTTTGAGCATATAGCGAGACTAAACTTGTCTCACTTAGCAACAGGGGTGTCACCTGGTTTATAATTCTTTATGTTAAATCTATCGAGAATCCTTTCGATATAACACTTTTGTGATAATCCAAGAATACCTTGAGAATGATCTTGATCTATTTGAATTCTTAATACAAAAGAGGTGTCACCAAGATCTTTCATTTCAAATTTCTTTGTTAGAAATTTCTTGGTTTCATACAATAAGCCTATATCATTACTGACAAGTAGTATGTCATCGACATATAAAACCAAGAAAATGTATTTACCCTCATTGAATTTATGGTATATGCATTTATCAACCATATTCATCTCAAAACCAAATCAGAGGACTACTTGATGAAATTTATTATACCATTGACAGAAAGCTTGCTTGAGTTTATAAATGATTTTTTTAATTTGCAAACTATTTTCTTTTCATTGCCTGCGATAAAATATTTTGATTGCACCATATATATTGTCTCATCAATGTCACCATTAAGAAATGCAGTCTTTACATCCATCTGATGTAGTTCTAAATTAAAATGAGCCACAAGTGCCATCATTATTCTGAAAGAGTCTTTCATAAAAACTGGAGAGAAAGTCTATGTATAGTCAATACCTACCAATTGAGTAAACCCTTTTGCAACAAGACATGCCTTATATCTTTCCACATCACCCTTTGAATCCCTCTTGGTTTGAAATATCCATTTGCAACTAATGGGTTTCACACCTTTAGGTAATGAGACAAGATGTAACGACCCAACTCATACCCGTTAAAAAAATGTTTTTTTTTTAAACATTTTCAGAGACTCGGAGCTTTTACAGTCATAACCAATCCACAACCACAATGGATCTTACATTACCATCAACAAAAACAAACCAACTTCATTAATTAAATCATAGTCTAAGAACATATGCAAATGAATATAATATGGCAAAAAAGGTGGAGTCACTCTGTCTCTAAGTAAAACTGTCAAGCAGTCGTATAGCCCTCGTAGTAGCAAGTTTCCTCATTGGGTTTGAGAGGTTGTGAAAACATAAAAATAGGGGTGTCGAAATCATAGATTCTGCATACGAGTCTCTCTAATGAATTAAATAAGTAAAAATAATATAAATAAGATTTATTTAATATTTTACATGGATACAATTACAACAAAATCATTATTCAAATAATCATTCATGCAATAGAGAATAATTATTAAGTAAAATTAAATAATTATTAAATAATAAAAAAACATATATTAAATAATATGAAGCAACTATTATGCACTATGAGACAATTATCATGCATTAAGGAGAACCATTAATATAACATAAATAAGAAAACTGGTAATCATGCATGATCTAATGCATAACAAGAATATATATGATATCAATGCACATGCATGAGTAACTTATTATCTTTTATCAAAGTTTTTTTTATATGCATGCTCCTATTAAATGCATACAAATTTAGTTCATCTTTTTATTACTATAACCCGTGGATACTCAAAATGGGTACAATAATTTTTGAGGTCAAGTTAAGTTCTCAGTTGTAGCTTAGCACACAATTTGTATTTTATTATTGGGTTCTACACTTAACCCTCGACCGATATCAGAAATCAACACCATCCATCAAAACATTAGAAATCAACATCTTATGCTAGGACACCAGGAAAATCGACATCCATTGATGTCACTTTCTTGGTATATCAATAACAACAATTGTGTCTACATACCACTTCAAGGCAAAGTGATAAAATCTTCCTAAAATCATGGTTGGTAGGTGAAATACCTAGTTGGGTTTAGGGACACAAATGCATATGAAGTTTTAGTATCATCGCGGTTTCCCAAAACTGAATACAGGATTCTCACACTAAAGAAGGGACATCCAGGAAAAATATTAATTACATTATTTTTACTTTTTTTATCTTTTTATGAAAAAAATAATTTCTTTTAATTTTTTATTTATTTTACAATTCAACATGCAAAACACCACAACTTATGTTTCGCAAATCAACATGTAAAACTCATCATGAGACCACAGTCTGTGGTAACATAAAATAGTGCAACTAATTCAATAATCATTAAGTTGATTTGTGATGGATAAAAAAACTAAACATGAAGCAATACCTACTCAAGGCCTACACGGCCTACGGTGATCCACTTTTGACCATCAAATGCATCTAATACAAAAACCATGATAAACATGCTACTTATGCATTCATTTAATGTACTTCAAATTGCACATTCACATATGCTAAACAAGAATGTTCATGAACAACAATTTTCATATGCATGTGTTCACATGATCATATGCAGTTATATATATATATATATATATATATATATATATATATATATATATATATATAGCAGTTTGGCCAACTAGACCCAACCAACCCAGTCGGTTTGGGCTCAGACCTTGCTCAGCCAATCTAGTCGGATGGGTCGAGTCTGATCCATTGCCCAGTCGATCCAAAGAGTCGGTTGGGCCCAATAAAAAAACATTTTAAAATATATATATATATATATTGCAGACACCTGGCCCATTCGACCCAGTCGGCTGGGTCTGTGCACTACAAAACCACACTCAGCCGACTGGCACGACTGGGGGTCAAACTGAGCTACCTGCCTAGCCAAATCAGGGGCTCGACTGGGCTGTCTAGCAGCAAAATAAAATAATTATTTTATTTATTCTTTTTGCTGTATATATATAATTTTTTTTCTTTTATTTGGGTCCCAATCCCAGCCTGAACAGTCTGCTGGGACTGGACAATCGTCTGTCCCATCCCAAACAATAATCACATCAAGTCTGATTTTTTTCCTTAAATAGACATATATATATATTTTGTCATGGTTTAGATTTCGATTCCAAGAATCGCTGTCCCTTGCTAACCTATCCGGATCCATCCACTAGTTCAGTGGACAAATTTGTCAAGAATGAACAGAATGGACAAGGGTGTGGATCTGTCCAGATCGGCCCACCATCACATTGGTCAGATCTGTCTGCTCAATTTATGGGACAGATCTGTCCAAATATATATTTATATACATATGTTCCACATATATATAAATATACATAAATATACATAAATATATGCATGTAAACTAGCATATGAATTAAGTATACATATTCTAAGCATGTATACATCAATTTCCATGGATCAAAGCATGTAAATCTGAAATAAATCTATGGTTTTCCTAAAAAAATATTGCCTAAAGCTTATTGAGGCTCTTTTTCTCATCCAGATCAAAAGAGAACTCCCGTACCTTGTCTGAAGTTTGAAAAAAACCCAGAAGAATCGACGGATGATTGGAGAGGAAGAGGATTTCCTCTTCTTCCTTCTCCTCTTTGTTTCCCTTTTTCCTTTCTCTCTTTCTCTCTTTTTTTTTTTTTGAGCTTATATAGATGGGAGTCCTTCTCCACCCTCTTTCTAATTTTTTAAAATTCTAAATTTGTTGACTTTTTCACCTTCTTTCCTAATTCATGTAGTCTTTCTTCTTTTTAGACTTCTCTACCCTAAGCCTCTCTCAAACTAGTAAGGACTCTTCTAGAGAGTCTAATTAGTTAGCACATTTTAAAATTCATAATTAATTATAATTTTAAAATTAATTAATTATTATTTATTTATCACTAATTAAATATCTAAAAACTTTCATAAGGTACCTTATCCCTCTGGGAGTCTTTTTAACTTTAAATAACTTCGATTCAAACTTAAATATTGAATTTAAAGTTGTATTTTTGTTGGTTATGAATTTTGGATATGGATCTGAATTAAAGATCTAAATCCATATCCAAAATCCATTTGGATTCTGGGTTGGATCAATTCCTAATTAATATGGGTCTTGGACTGAGTCTAGATCCATATTAATTTGGATCATATGTATTGGATCTAATTCGATCCAAAGCTGGACTCGGCCCGTCGAGGCGGTCTTTTTTTGAAAAAATATGATTTTTGGGCCAACCATATTTCGAATTTGAAAAAATAAAATATCATTATACTAAAATTTTTGAGATGCATCTAATGATATATAACTTGAATTTTGCCTCTAAAATTTCCCCGAATTTAACATAAATTTTGCTTGAATTTAAAGGTCAAAAATAAAACTTTTTCCCACCTTTTGGTTGGCTTGTTTAGACCTTATCGATGAGACATGGGCCAAGCTCAGACTTAAAGAACATATGCTTAATATTGAGCCTTTATCGATTTTTCTTCTATGATTGGCAAATTTTTTGAAAATCTCTAATTTGACCAAGTGTGAAAATACATGATATTGCACAAGATCCCATACGTCATTGTCTTTCATGGATTTAAACTCTTCATGCATGACATCGATCCACTTTTGAAAGTTAGAACTTTGTATAGCTTGATGAAGGTTGATTGGACCATCTTTCGTTAAGTGAGTGTCACTTTCATGTTCTTGAAGAAAAACAATATAATCATCTGGAATTGCCCTTCTTCTTTCTCTAATGGATTTCCTCAATGACACTTGTTCTTAAGTTTCTTGAGGTATATCTTGAGGTTGTTGAGTTTGTACTTCAGGAGTAAACTCTCGACTTTGGATAGAGAGATCTTGAGCATTGCCTTGTTCTGGATTTGTTTTAATAATGTCATAAATTGAAATCTGATCATTGTTAACAACAATTGTAGGAAGAAAAACAATATCTTCTTTAAAAGCAATGTATTTTACCTTATCACCTCTCCCAAACTCAAGATCTTCAAACAAACAAGCATTTTTCGTCTAAAAAAGGAACTTATTCACAGGGTCATAAAATTTATAACCCCTAGATCTTTCAGAATATCCAACAAAATAGCAACTAATCATTCTTGAGTCTAGTTTTCTTTCATGTGGCTTATATGACCTTGCCTTAGCTGGACTTCCCCAAATATGAAAATGCTTTATACTAGGTGTTTTGCCTGTCCACAATTCATATAGGGTTTTGGTTACTGATTTAGTTGGTACTCTGTTCAGTATATAAGCTGCAGTCTTTAGAGCCTCTGCCCATAAGGATTTTCGTAAAGTAGAATAACAAATCACACTCATTATCATATCCTTTAAAGTCTTGTTTCATCTCTCAGCAACATCATTAATGTTAGAACTGCTTGACATGGTGTAATGTGGAACGATACCGCATTCCTCTAAGAATTTAACAAATGACCCTGGATATTGTTCAAATGATCCATCATATCTGCTATAGTATTAACCACCACGATCAGATCTGACGGCTTTAATCCTTTTGCTAAGTTGAGTTTCAACTTCAACCTTAAATGATTTGAATACATCCAGTAACTGAGATTTTTCATTAATCAAATATAGGTAGTCATAACGTGAATGACTATCTATGAACATAATAAAATATTGTTGACCATTCTATGAAGTTGTAAAAAATGTCTCACAAATATCTGTATGAATAAGTTCTAAGACGTTTGTTCTTCTATCGACACCTATTTTCTTTATGTTTATTCATTTTTCTTTTATGCACTCAATATAAACCTGAAAGTCAGTGAAATCAAGGGAATCAAGAATTTCACTTATTACAAGCTCTTCTATTCTTTGTTTAAAAATGTGACCTAAGAGCGTCTGCCATACGATAGCAGAATTTGCATTGGTTAATTTTTATTTTATACCACGTGAACTTGCATGCAAGGTTTCATGATATGAGACAACATTATCATATAAATATAGGCTATCGAACATAAATAAAGAACCAGTTCCAATAAGATGTGTATTGAGAAACAACTTAAATTGACCATTTTTAGATAAATAAGAATAACCAAATTTGTCTAATACAAAAATAAAAACCAAATTCTATCTGAATGATGGTACAATGTATGCTTCTTTCAAATCTAAATAACAACCAATCTTTAATAATAACCTAAAAGTTCATATTGCCTCAACTTGAACTGATTTACCATCGCCCATATAGATGAATTTTTTAGCATCAATCGATGTTTGGTAACTTAGGCAACTCTTCATAGATACACTTATGTGAGTGGTAGCAACAAAATTCATCCATCAAGTGTGCTTGAGTACAGAAGTTAAATTAACCTCAGAACAAACCAAAGCAAGGAGAGTATCTTTCTTTTCATGCTAAACATCATATTTGGTACAATTATTCTTTATGTGACTCTCGTTCTTGCAAAAGAAACAACTGAACTTTGCATCCTGATGTTTCTTCTGCAATGGAGGGTCTACTACAACTTCTTTACCCTTTTTCCTTTTCTTATATTTTTCTTTAGAGGTAACTATCAAGTGCATACTTTCTGTCTTTTTTTACTTTATTCTTTCATCTTCTTGCACACAATAGAAAATGAGCACATTTAGAGTTCATTTATCCTTTTGGCAGTTATAACTGACCTTAAATTGACTGTATTGTACAGGAAGAGATATCAAAACTAAATGCACAAGTAAGCCTTGAACAACTCTAACTTTAGTGCCTTTAGTTTTGAAGCAAGATGATACATTTCTATGATGTACTCCCTTATGTTCCCTTTACCTTTATACCTCATTGAAACAAGACTTGCAAAGAGAGAACTTGTATCAACCTTTTCGTTTTTAGCAAAACATTTCTTAATTTCTTCAAGGAACTTCTTGACATTAACTTCTTTAGACATAGCACCCCTGAAGGTTTCTAGAATTGCAAGTTTCATGATCATAAGACTCATGCGATTTGATCAATCACACTTTTCATGGTTCCTTTTATCCTCAGCGAAACTCCTATTTGTGAGAGCAGGTAGTTGATCCTCTCGAAGTGTAAGATTCAAATCCATAGACTCGAGAACAATCATAACATTCTCTTTCTAGTTTTTGAAGTTTGTGTCATTCAAAATATGGATTGAATTGATATTTGTAGATATTGTAGAAGTAAAAAAAATTACTAAATCAAGAACAAAATAAACCACAATAAGCTCATAATCAATATACATATTTACATGCATTAACATTAATTAACATATTTAAACTGTGGTGAACACCATCACAAGATACCCAACATAACATTGACATTTAGTCTTTGGACAGAAATGTCAACTTATAAGTGATACTCTTATTATACTAATCAAACATGGACAATTAATTGTATCAAAGAACAAGCCTTTTTTTGGACCGACTCATTGTTCACATGTAAAACTTGATAGTCATCTCATATTTATTATTGAAAGTATATTTGAGCTTAGCCAAAAAGTAATCTTCCTTTAGACCGATCACTATTCACATGAATTTCAAATATACAAACATCTTAATAGTCCAAACAAGTCAATATTCACAAGAGAGGTTACTTTGGTAACATGTTGTTTCAATCAACTCATTTTAGAATATTGGAATTTTATTCCAAAGAAGAATACCAAAGTTTGAATATTATATGTAATAGTATGCATATATATAAAAAACTAAATCCATAATTCAAATTAGGTCAAAAATATCCGAAGTTAATCCACTAAAATGACCCAAATGGCATACCAAATGGTTTGGATTCCAAAAAAAAAAATCCTTTTTATGGTCCAAAATGCATGCTTAAGGGTCTTAGGCTGGCAGATTAGGTCAGATCAAACTCGACCAGTGGGTTGGGTCAAACCTGACCTAGCTCAGATCTGGCCCCACACAAAAGGATAGGGAGGCTGAACCTCGCCCCCTTGCCCACCGTTGGGTCCAAGTCGCCCGATGGTGGTTGGCACAAACGGACGGCCCCAGTCCACCGTCGCCAGATGCTGGCACGACGTCCGACAAGGGCGATGCGGCGGGGGCCATCCAACCCTCCTTGCTGTCAGGTTGCAAAGGGGAATGGTCGATTGGCCCTCCTCCACCTGAGTGTTGCCAGACGGCGTGGGGAGGGTCATTCGACCCTCCTCCGCCTACGCACAACCGTCGTACGTAGGAGGGAGCCATTCAGCCACCCTTCTGAATCCCGAGAGAGGTCGAGGAAGACCATCCGGTCCTCCCTATCTTTTCCTTCCTTGTGCAAGCACCCGACGGTGCCTGTGCATAGCAGGATGTCATCCGACAGTTTGCCCGATGTCGTCCGGTGGTCTGTGGCAACCAAAGGGGTGTGCCATCCCTTTCTGGTTGGTCGTCGGTCCCATCAGCCCTCCAAAGACACTGTCGGGGTGGCATAAATTTTTTTTTTATTGACAACCCCTAATGCTGGCGGTTAAAGAGGGTAAACCAAATCCGATGGGATTCTGGCGACCCAAAAGGAAATATCAAGGCAAAAATCAAATATTGCAACGATTCAACAAGAGCAAGAGGCTCTGATACGAATTGTTTGATTGATTTAGGAAAATCATCCTTCTTTTTTCCTAGATTTGTTAATGCTAAATCATTGAAAAAATAAAAAATAAATAAAGCATAATGCGGAAGCATACCCGAATCCATCGTTGCACCGATAGATCTTGATGGGGTTTGATCTTTCAAAACTTGTATTGGTGGCCTTTCATTCTTCTCTAAACCTAATCAGAGAGGAACAATTTTTTTCTTGATGAGGAGAAAAAAGAAAACATCTATTATATATGGTTTTGGAGAACATAACCTAACTGTAACCACTCCATTGTCTTCTTTTCAATTCAGCCCATCATAAAATCAAAAATTGACATATAAGGGCACATAAAGTATCTACACATTATTATAACTATACTTTATAAAATGTTATATTAACCAATGGTATAAGATCACTTTAAATGGGCATCTACCTTAGATAGTTTATAATGAGTGATTAACTACGTATGTAGGCCCTCTAACAGTGGGAGCTTCATTGGATGCCACAAGAATAGCTCAAGATATTGCTCAACAGTATAACCATGAGGCGAAATATTTTACCTTTCCACTCAGAAGAAAAATATCTAATGAATTGGTATATAAGATGGAGAAATATTTCTTTTCTTGAAATAAACGAGAAAGAGAAAATTTGATTTTGCCCTTTTTGTAACAAAATGCTGCTATGGAAGTTGAGTCTTTTTCTTCCTCCTAATATTCTTAATTATTTGTCTCCTTTCCCACAAGGGCTCCGCTCATCTGATAGGGGGACTTGTGAATGCCACCAAGTTGACTCATGTCACAAGTTGGAAACCCACAAGGTTAAAGATGGGTGTACTCTCTCAAGTTTTGGGTGTACTCTCTCAAGTTTTTTTTTTTTGATAACCAAGCTGAGGTTAGGCAAACCCCCACCAGTTCATTAATCAGCAGATAAAATGTGCAGCTTACAAAATTTCACCCATCTAACAATGGGTGCCAAATTAGGGGGTGGGGGTGGGGGTGGTCTTTCCATGTTTTTGCCATTCCCCTTCTACCTAACTTCGCTAAATATCTCACAAAAAAATGTGATTTGCAGCAGCTATAACTAATTTTGATTCTTTGATATGTAGAAAGTATCAACTAGTTCACCTCGGATTCCCTTCCAAAGTTTTCCAAAGTCTGAGCGAGCTCCACCCTGCTTGTTTTAATGATTGCTTTTCCTGCAACACCCGTGTCATTTAGGATATTATGCCATGCATTCCATCTTCCCATCTTAGGAGCAGCAGCCAGCTTCTACAATGTAACCACTGGGATCGATCACCGAGTATCCTATATGTCATCCCTGATGGAATATACTCTGTATGTAAAGTTTGTCCACCCCCTTTTGGGATCCCATGACCGCAGGTATCGCCACTGGGTGCTCTGAATGCCTTAAGATGAGCATCACTTACTCCCTCATTGCATAAGTCACTTCTTTTGTTATTTGCGGTATGAATTTGGATGATGTTTCAAATATTGCTTTATTTCTTTTCCACCATATCATCCATATGATTACATGGAAGGTGATATCCCAGCTGATTTGAATCTTTTTTGTTTTTTTAAAACTACTTGTCCATCTGACCAAATCCCCTTTCATATAAATACTTGGGTTCCAGTGTTTGCCAAATATGTTGGAGATGGATTTCTCTATGCGAGTTACCCAACATCTTAAAAATAGGTGATTATCGCTTTCTTCCTCCTTTTTACAAAAGCTACACATGCTTGGCATTTGAAACCCCAAGTTTTATAATCATGTTTGGGTTAATTAGCAACTTGCCATCCATTGCCACTCTTAACGTGATACCGGCTCTTGTGTGTGTGTGTGTGTTATTCCATACCTTTCTAAAGAGATGATGTGGCTGCCCTAATAGCCTCCCATCCACTTCTCATCGAGAATTCACCCTCCAAATTCCATTGTATATCATCTTCCTTCTCGAGCTGCCATACTTGCCTCTCTACCTCCCTTCATGGTTGCTGGGGGAAGTTGCACCCTTACATCTACCAGCTTGATGCTTGGGTGAGAGCCATTATCTATAACTTCTGAAAGTTGAATAATCTAAAAAAAACGTGTCCCCTTAATTGGTCCTCGACGCAATAAGGCTGTGTAACAACGACCGCAGGAACAGAAAGGATATATTCCCAACCATGCACGCATTTGTCGCCCCTGTGGTTATCCGTTATCCAATTAAGCTAATCAATTGTGATGCCAATGTCAAGTTGGTCATTATGATGTATGTCAAACCAGACTAGCTAGTGATGCTTCAACCTATTTATCTAAACAACTAAGTCAGAAATTAGTCGGTTGCAGACCAGCCCACGTAGGACCTTAGTATGAATTGCATTTGGGGCCAAAAATCTTGATTAAAGTTTAAAACAGGGCCTCGAGTTTTAAGGAAAAGTAAAATAGTGATAGTAATAATGGGGTCGGCTAAGGCAGGACCTACCACGCAATTACGTCTATTAGACTTTTGATCTTGGTTCGACAAAAGAGCCCTTTAGGAGCCGATCCAGTCCGCCCAGCGGGGCCTTTGTTCCCCTGGGGTCAGGGGGCGCGGCAATAATATAATGAGCCTTACCCACTTGGACATGTCATCATCCCTTCTTGCATGAGGCTGGATCTTATATATATATATATGATCTAGTGGGCATAACCCTAAGTAATTGTAGCTAGGTGGAGCGGGCATGACCAAATTGACTGGTCGTTGAAGTGCACACCCAATAGGTAGGCTCCAATCTGAACATGCTGGATCTTGATCGCAGTCTGGTTGAGTCCCCTAAATAAAATGGAAAATGTTATTACTATTCCTACTCATAAAAAGGTTACATCCGGTACCAATGATGATTCCATACTATCTAATAAACCTCAAACCCCTACCATGATTTTCTAGCAACTTGTTACGGCTCCGACACTGCAGATGTGACTTCTCTAATTTCTTTATTAATTAAAAGCTTGTTTTCTTTTCTTATTGAGACTTTGACATGTGTAAGAATTATATGTGCATAATTGAGATAACGGTCAGACATTTCATAAGATGACATGGACCGCAATTGGTTTGCAAGAGCAGAATTATATGTGCTTTATTAGTTTATTGTTGACCATTCTAAGAAGCCGTAGGAAAATGACCCACAAATATCGGTATGAATAAGTTTTAAGATGTTTGTTTTTCTGTCGACACTTATTTTCTTTATGTTTGTTCATTTCTCATTTATGCACTCAACACAAACCTGAAAGTCATTGGAATCAAGGGAAACAAGAATTTCACTTGTCAGAAGCCTTTTAATTCTTTGTTTAGAAATATGACCTAAGCACTTGTTCCATAATAAAACAGAATTCTCATTGACTAATTTTTGTTTTGTACCACGTGAACTTAAATACAAGGTTTCATGATATGAGACAACAACATTAAGTAAATATAGGTTATCAACCATAGATAAAGAACCAGTTCAAATAAGATTTGAATTAAGAAACAACTTAAATTGACTATTTTCAAATAAACAAGAATAACCAAATTTGTCTAATGCAGAAATAGAAACCAAATTTTGTCTAAATGATGGTACAATGTATGTTTCTTTCAAATCTAAATAACATTCAGTCTTTAATAATAACCTAAAAGTCTCTATTGCCTTAACTTGAAATTATTTGTCATCGCCCACATAGATGAATCTTTCAACATCAATTGATGTTCAACAACTTAGGCAACCTTGTATAGACACACTTATGTGAGTGGTAGCACCAAAATTCATCCATCAAGTGTGCTTTGGTACAAAAGTTAAATTAACTTCAGAACAAATCAAAGGAGGGTATCTTTTTTTTCACGCCAAGCATGATATTTGGTACAATCCTTTTTCATGTGACCCTCACTCTTACAAAAGAAACATCTGAACTTTGTCCACTGCAGCTTCCTTATCCTTTTTTCTTTTCTTAAATTTGTCTTTAGAAGTAACTGCCAAGTGAGCACTTTATGTCTTTTTTTGTTTCATCATTTCTTCTTCTTGCACACAATGTGAAATGAGCACAGTTAGAGTCCATTTATCATTTTGGCAGTTATAATTGGCCTTAAATTGATTATATTGTGCAGAAAGAGATATTAGAAATAAATGCACGAGTAAATCCAAACAAGTCAATCTTGTGCAGGATTAATTGTCCATGTTGACATCTAGTCTTTTGACAGAAATGTCAACTTGTAATTTTGCCAAACAACAAGCTTTTCTTTGGACTGACTCATTGTTCACATAAAAAACTTGATAATCATCCTATATTTATTACTGAAAGTATATTTGAGCTTAGCCAAACAGTAATCTTTCTTTAGGCCGATCACTATCTGCATGAACTTCAAATATACAAACATCTTAATATTCCAAACAAGTCAATCTTCACAAGAGAGGTTACTTTGGTAACATGTTGTTTCAATCAACTCATTTTAGAATATCAGACCCTTATTCCAAAAAGAATACCATAGTTCAAATTTAATATGTGATTACATGCATATGAACAAAAAGAAAACAAAGTCGTAATCCAAATAGAGTCAAAAATCTATCCCAAATCAACTCTCTAAAGAGGACCCAAAAATTTAAAAAAAAAAATTGTCCGCCTTTTTTTTTATGTCCATAGTCATGCATCTAGGTTTGGCAAATCGGGTCGGTCTGGGCCAAACTCGACCTGTGGGTCAGACCACAGTCGACCTGGGTCGATCCCCGCAAACCAGATGGGGATCGAGCTCGACCGACCGTACGCCGCACCCCGGTCACTTGGCGGTGGCTGGGGTGAACCAAAAGCCCCAACAACCATCATCGAGCGTCAGACGATGTCCGACGAGGGTGACCAACCGGCGAGGGGGGGGGGCTTCTGGCACCCTTGGTCGTCTAAAAATAATGGAAGGGCTGATCGGCGCCTCCTCCGTCTGAAACATTAGTGGGAGAGCCGGATCGGACCTCCCTTCGTTCGAGCGCAACCAAACAGCGCGTGGAGGGCCATTCGAACCTCCTCCGCCTATGCCCTGACGCCGAACGAGAAAAGAAGAGGGGGGGATCCGACCCCTCACCGAAATCGACGAGAGACTGGGGAGGACCGTCTGATCCTCCTTGATATCCATGCAGGCACTCAACGGTGCTTGTACCAAAAGCGAGGACGGTGTCTGGTGGCCTCTGCCACTAGAAGGGCATGCCACCCCCGACTGATCGTCGGTCCCAGCAAAACCCCATCTTACACTGTCGGCTGCGGCGAAATTAATTTTTTTTTATTAACGACTTTTAACGTCAGAGGTCAAAAGAGAAAAACTGAATTCGATGAAATTTTGATGACCCAACAAATGAACAATGGCAAAATAAAATATTTCAACGATTTAACAAAAATAATTGGCTCTGATACCAATTGTTGGTTTCCTTATTAGGAAAATCATAATTCTTGATCGTTAAATTTGTTCATGCTAAATCATTGAAAAGATCTGAAATAAATAAATATAATATAATGTGAAAGCATATTCGAATCCATTATTACACTGATAGATCTTGATGGGTTAGCTATTCCAAAAACCTTTATATATGGCATTTTCTTTCTCTCTAAACCTAACGAGAGAGGGATAATTTTCTTTCTTGACGGAAAGGCAAAAGATAACATTCACTGTATATGGTTTTGAGGACCATAACCTAACTATAACCACCCTATAGTTTTATTTTCAATTCAGCTCATCATAAAATAAAAAATTAACATATGAGAACACATGAGGTATCTACACATTATTATAATCATACTATATAAGATGTCACGTGGTCCAATCATATAAGATCACTTTATATGAGCATTTTCTTATAAAGTTTATAATATGTGATCAATTACCTACGTAGTCCCATACAAAAATTTTAACCATTTACTCTTCAAAAAATAGATTTGATACACTCTAGTTCTAGTTCATGTTTATAACAGATTAAAAAATAAATCTTTGGGTACCATCTAAAATGACACTTTGGACATCAATGGCCACAGTTTGCTCAAACAAGCAATCAATCCTTCTCTAAGTTTGGAAGAGCAATTTGTCCTGGTTCCTAGTCACCAACCTCTGCACCACCCCAGTACCTCAATCCCTCTGACCGACTGTCTATCAACCCCTTACACCCTGATTCAGTGGAATACTTTATCACCAAAAAACCCCTCCCCCATTGCTTGAAACTCCATCTCCACCCTCACCACCATCGTCCCCCACTTCCTCCGGCACCTTAGCAATCAATGTCATCAGAGAGAGAGGGGTTAACATGGGTATAAAAAAAAAACTGTACACATCCTTTTATGATACTACTTTATTTGGTCTCAGCTGCTTTTCTCTTACCTGATTTTCTGATTATTGTCTTATTCAACCAGGATCGGTATGTGTTTTTATATTTCTTTTTTGTTTTTTCGCCTCTTTCTTTCGTTGGTTCCTCATTTTTTTAAATTGTGAAAGCCAGCATTCCTTTCTTCTGGTATCATAGAGCCTATCACTACTTACATTAGGACTCTTTGTTTAGGGTAAAATAGAATTATATACAAGCTTAAGAGTTCCCACTGAGGTGGTATCCCATGTGGCAAGCGGGGTCCTGTGTAAAGCTGAAGGCAAGTTCTGGTAGGGGTCTGCCTAACCCCAGCTTGCCTTTCAAAATAAAAAGGACATCCCGTGCTGTAAGGAACTTTTTCTTTTTATCCATCAAACTATTTTTCACCGTTCCCTGCAACACGTAGGATTGTCGGTCACATAGGCATTTTTACCATTTAGTCAATGGCTAGTGTTGGCTACCTTCGTGGGTAAGGAACCTTAGTGAAAGAATATAATATTATAAGTATATATTATTTTATATGTCAAATTTTATGAGGGTTGAAAAATCAACAGCCTACAATGCATTAAGTTTTCAAACCTCAGATATATTTTTATGTCAAAAAACTATAATCCAAAGGTCGATTCATACTATTTTGACCATGTTGTACACATTCAAGAAGTCAGGATAAAACAACCTTCACCTACAAGTTTTAACTAGGGATTCCTTATACAGGAAGGTAACAAATGCTATCTCTTTAGTCAAACCCTGAATCAAGCAAATATGCAGTACCTTTCCTATATCAATCCGATCTTCTGGTTTAATTAACTGGATCCGGTATCGGTGCCGAATTCTTGCAAGTGTGGGGCCGCAGATCATTCATAGGGTCATCCTATGAGGACTCATATACAGTATTACGGAAAAAAGCAAATTAATGATCATGACGCATTCCTTGGCACCATGCATGCAATCGACCATTGCATTTGTCGACTGTAGGAGCTACTTCCCTCGTTTCTTTATATAACCTAGCTATGTAGGAGTAGGACACTTCCCCACAGGGAAATTCTAACAGGAAGCAGAAGACATATGCTCACCGCTTCCTCTTTATCAGCTATTCAAATTCATGAAAGGAGAGCTAGCCGGCATCACGTCAATCGAATCCCATCTTCTTTTTATAAAAGGGAGAACCCCTGCATGCTAAAAACATCTCTCTCCACTTTTTTTAAGAAAGAACACGAAGAAAATCTAAACACGGAAAAAGCGACTTTAGCTAAACCCCAAACCTCTACGACCTGCACCTGCACGGCGCATTCTGTAGCTGTAGTGGAGCATCGATCAGTCTCCCAATCCCCATCCGGTTTGAGGAACTACTTTTGATTGAAGTGATACAGGATTATTATTATTATTGATTATTTAATAATGAGAAGAAACTGATTTAGACCTCCCCTTACAGGTCGAGAGGTGACAGGTTGACCATAATCTACGTGTCTGCAGTATAAAACTAATTACCATAAGTATTTCCCCAGCCCAACGAAGACAGTTACTGGTTAGCTTCAACCTTACGGCAAGCAACGCTCACCAACTCTTTCTTTTCTTTTTTTTAAAGCAAGCTGGGGTTAGGCACACCCCCCACCAGTTATTATTCTATCGTACCACTGGGGTTTGAACCTGCAATGTCCCCCACCAACTCTTTTTTTTTTTTTTATGAACAATTTACAAAAATCTGCCTAGCTTTTGGAGTATTTTACAAACAAGCCCCAACATTTCAAATATTACAACTAATCACCTTGAGTTAAGAAATTTGATTTGAGATCACTACCTGACCTATTGATAGCTGATCCATCTTTTTGTACCGACCAGGGTGAGGATTGCATCTTGTGGAAAGATAAACCCCGAAGCTGGGGGCCACAAACAAGTACTCAGTAAGTGTAAATCAATGGAGTGGGGCCTCAATCCCCTAGTTTGTGTATCAGAAAAAAGAAAAAATAGGAAGAAATCTCAAAACTTGAGCGTGCCTTCAGCGTTAAAGCTGTTGGAAATGGCCCACATGGGCTCAACTCATTTGGTAGGGGCGACTCCAGGGTTGACCGGAAATCACAAGTTCAAAACCCACACAGCTGGCATCCCTTGTGAAAGGTCTAAACTCCTCGATGGGAAGGGGGGAACCTCAAGTGTTTTACCAACCAGATATGTTATGCATTCGCTGATTGCTGGGATGGGGTTGGGTTTCCTTAGATTATCCAAAAAAAAGGGTGTTGAAAATGATTTCAATGCCCTTGCATTCTTTTAACGACTGAAAGCCCTTTTGACATTAACTTTTTGTTATAGTAATGAATTTATTGATAAAAAAAAATCTCAACATATAATTTGATTATAAGAACCTAACTATGGCAAGTGCTGCTTCAGTTTTTAAATAATTAAAACAAACGTCTACATTTTTAGAAATTACTCAAATTACTATTTGAGTTACTATTTGTATCACCCAGCTTTGATTAACCTTCTAAAATGACACGTTTAACAATTTCCTTCTTTAAACTATTGATTGCCACTTTTGTAGTTCTTAGCTATAAATAGAATGTCAATTTCATAGAACACAGTTAATTTTTTTTATCAAACATCCCAACCGTTTTCTACTCTTATCTATCTATATGTAATCGACAGTGGTTGTACTGGGTTCTGCCTCATCCCAAAAAGAAACGAAAAAAAAAATGGAATACCTAAAAACCAGGTGGTTGAATGCAATAACAGAAAATTTTGTTAGCTTTGTACATAGGGTGATGATGGATAAATTTATAAAAATGTTTTCGCAAGTTTCTCTACTTATAATTACAGAATTTGGAGCTTACAAGCGAAACGCTGTGAAAAAAATATTAAATTGAAGTGTAGTCATTGAAACGAAAAGCTCTGAAAATCAGAAAAAACGACAAACGTAGTCCCCTCGATACCAATGTCTTCTCATATCGAAACACCGCCCGGAAATTAGGGATTGAGAACCCCTTTGATTGCAATATTAAACAGAGCGCAGGTCGCACCACCAAAACCAACCACCCCACCCACAGGAATTCCTGCCCATCAAACAAAGAATGGGCCAAGGAACCCCGACCGGCTTTTAATGGTAAAATCAAATGTCATTATTTATTTATTTTATACATTTTCTTAACACGGTCAAGGTCTTTGAGATGAAGGGTAATGTGGCCGCTCTCTCTCTCTCTCTTAAGCGGACAATGCCGACATGTCTCCTCTTTAGTTAGACTAGCCCATCTTTGAGATGAAGGGTAATCAAGGATTTGAGGTGATGTGTAACACAAGCAACCTTCAAAAATCTTATTCAAAATCCCCATGTTTCTGTTAAGGTGTGACAGTCAACATGTTGCTAGCTTTTGGGTCAACAATATGCTTCTCATCATGGTTGAGTGGGTCCATGCCCATAATCCAAGTTTAGAGCAAATCAAGGATCCTATTCCGAACCAATCGGAGCTCCGCTTGTTTGGTAGGAGCTGTTAGTGTTGGGACGTTGCAAGTTCAAAACCCAATGGTATATTGTGTAAACTGGTGGGGGTCTGCCTAACCCCAGCTAGCCTATAAAAAAAAAAAAGGATCCTATTCCGAAGGTGGGTCCACGAACACAACCTATGGCGTATAGGATATCATCAGCACCATCATAATCAGTAGGTCATGTCTATTCAACATGATGGTCCTGTCGGTTCTGGATCAAATGATTTGCACCGGACACCAAATCTCCCACATTTCTTTTTAATGGAAGATTTGGCATCCGGCACTGGTGGGTATTGAAAATCACCTTCAATCGCGTTTCCTATTCCATTTTTCATTTGGCATCATCCCTCTGAGCAGGTAGCCATAGCCCTGTAGTACTCCATAGAATGGATCGCCTGAGAGGATTATGCATTAAATTCGTCCGGATGTCTATGGAACCTCCGGTGGTACTTTCGCATTAACAAGATGGCACTGTTTCAAAATTCGAAGGCACTGATATAAATATACCAATCTATATTTATATATATAATGTTTGTTATTAATATAAAATATTTTATATTGTTTTTTTAAATGCTTTTATTAAGTATTTATAAATATAAAATTATTTTATATAGCCCACGTATAAGGGCATTTTAGTGATACTCATACAGATGAGTCTCTCTCTCTGTCTTACTACTATGTTCTCTCATTGTTGGATGGTAATGTTGAATGCTCTCTCTCTCTGCATGAATTTTTTAAACATGACACCTCAATCTTTGGATCCCTGCTACCAGCTAACTGTTCTACTATGAGCTGTGCACGGTCACCATTACCAGCTAACTGTTCTACTATGAACTGTGCACGGTCACCATCTAGATTGTGGCCGTCTTACTCTTATGTTCCTCTCTCATCCAATATTCTGTTGATGTATTTTGGTAATGGTGAATGCTCTTTCTCTGAACTATGCACAATCGCCATCTAGATTGTGGCTGTTTTGCTCTTATGTTTCTCTCCTATCCAATATTCTGTTAGGATGTATTTTGGTAATGTTGAATGGTGAATGTTCCCTCTCTCATGCCGTGGCTGATAAAAAAATAAGAAAAAAAAATGACACGTCGACTGACACATCTACTTACTGTTTCTCTCTCTCACCGTCCCCCCACAAGGACATTACATTTGAACTAACGTAACTCAGAGTCTGATACGTTTTCAATAGTGTCGTTCGGTAAAACATGTCGGAATACGTGACACGATGCGATTTCAGCGTGCCGATGTGACAGGTTTATTCAACAGAATGTCGTAATCGTGCAAATCAGTTAACGAAAGGCTAATAAATAAGCATTTACAAATATTTACAAGTTCGCATTAAGCAAAAATCGTGTATATACCATGCACAACACATTTCTGGGATCAGACGCACAAAGCTTGAAACGATGAGTTTCTACTCTACATTATTGCACGACATACATAAATATAAGCCCGCACTATCGAGTAGGAGGAACTAAGCTCCCACCATTAGGCACCAAGAAACAGTAAAATTGTAAATATCTATAAATTTCTGCCGGAAAGTATGGTACAGTTGAATGCACATACATATAAAACCCCACACTGCCAACTAGTCACGTACAAGGGATTAAAAAAAACAGATGAAAAGAGGGACTAAACAGCCCTTTAAGCACCAAAGAAAGAAAACTAAAATTGTGGATATGTATATATGGAAATTGAATTATTCGAATATATGGTAATCCAAAGGGAGCGAAGAAACCGCTAGCGGCTTAGAGTACCGACAGCGGAGCTAGAGAAGAGAGCGTTCCATATGTCAGAGAAGACCCGAACGATGACGTCGTGGTGTTGGGGGGCGTTGAGGGAGAGGAAGCAATGCAGGAGCTGCTCCAGATCCGTGGCGTCGAACATCTGCTTCTCCGTGATCATCTCCATCATCGACATCCTGAAGTCTCGGTACGGGTCACTCGACCGCTTCACCACCGGGAAGCTCTCTCCCACCTTCCCGTCGACCGTACACGGCAGGAGACGCCGGAATCTCGACGTCCTTGCCGGTGAGTCGGCCTGACGGACCCTCCGCCAGGCCTTTGCGGGCTTCCCCCTCCGGTCCGTCGACTCCTGGATCGTCCTGAGGTGGTTCTGGAAGAAGTCCGACGAATCTGACGAGAAGCTTCTGGAGGAGATGAGCGTCTCGGTCTCATCCTCCTCGCTACTGAACCAGCCGGAGTCGGCTGACGAGTTGCTCGGCCTCTGGCCTCTCGAGGAAGCCTTCCGCCTGCCTATGAGATGGCTCCTCCGCCTCCTCTCCGGGATCATGAAGCAGGAGCTTGCCGGGGACGCTGGAGGGCAGGCGTCGCCGTCGTCGGAATCGGGAGAGATGGAGATCTTCCGGCGAACCGTCTGATCGTCGACCCGCAAGATGACATGCCAGTTCTCCTCCATCATCCACCGGAAGCCGGAGCCTTCCTCGACGAGCAGGTCGAGATCGTCGACGAATTGGACGCCGGACCTTCTCCTGGCGGGAACACCGGCTGGTCTGAGGCCGCAACCGACGGCCGTGGAGGTATTGCGGCGCTTGAGGTAGGAAGAAGGGGTCTTGGTGAAGTCAATGTCCAACGCCTTGGGGTTGACCGGAGAAAGGCAGAATTTGGAGGTGGGCAGCAACGGGACGGGGTTTTCCGGCAACGAAGAGGCCTCCTTTGAACGGCACGAGTGGAAGGATGGGATGACCCGAGAGATTCGAAGCTTGAACCCTCTCGCCATCTCTCTCTCTCTCTGTGGGGTGGGGTGGGGTGGGGTGGGGAATGGAGAGAGAGAGAAGAAAGGATCGTGACAAGCGCTTATGATATGAAGATGGAGGGAAAAGGTTTTAAAGCTGTGTTAGCGTTGCTTTCGTTATATACAGACAAACTACAAAAGGAAGACGTATTATTATAATTATTATTGTTTGATTGATTACTTTGTGGTTATAAATCTGAGCTTTTTGGTTTATTTCAATTGAAAAAAAAATATTTGAAAAGTTGACGGAGATGACACTTTTCTTAGGACGATAAAGCCTGCAACTGCATTTTTTTGGCAAAAAGAAAAAAAAAACAATTTACAAAAAGGCGCTTAACTATTGAGCTATTTACAAAAGGGGTCCTAACATTCTGAAAATTACAAAGAACCTCCTAGAATTCGAAAGTACTGCGCAAACAGAACCCCAAAGGCAATGGCGTTTCTTCAAATCTTATCACGACCAAACTTGCGACAATGGGACTTGTGGCCTTTGGTGCCGGCGATCTCTCTCAATGGCAAAGAGGCAGAATGAGGATGTGCATCTTTGAGAAGCTCCTATTTCCCATCTATGAAACAAGTTCCGCTCCCCATTTCATTTATCTGCATTCTTGCCTTTTCTATCAATCATCACCAATATCATGACCATCACCCCCATCATAGCCATTGGATGTTGTTACCATCATACGTGCAAATGCAGGTACCATATTATTTTGTAATCACCTTGTTCTTGTAGACTACCCATTCATCATCATCCTCATGCGTTTGTATATACTATCACCCCCTTATCCATATTCTATTTTATGAGCCTTCTGATTTTAGTTTCTTTCATTGATTATTGATACTCAGGTTGTAAGGATGATGCCCAATGAAAGGGATGATGATGATGAGCTTGGGTTGTCCCTAAATTTGATTTATCACGCTACATCATCATGATGGTGTGTTTTATGACGGACAGTGATGCAGATTTAATTTTTGAAGAAACTGATCAGGTTGGTTTAGATTCGAATTTCATTCGATAAGAGCTTGTGGCTCGTGGGACCCACTAAGGCAAACATCCTCTCTCGTTTATGGAGCAAGCTAAGAACGGAGAATTCTCCTAACCGTTTGGGATATTTGTCCTATGCTAAATTATGAATGATGCAAACCCAATTGACGATGACCCAGATCCATTGCCCGGAGTATTTGATATGAATCCAATATTTGAAAACCCAAATCCAAACCATTGGCCCAAGTCTTTGAACTTGTGGATCCCAAGCAAGTGGTGACACCTCAGTGCGTCGTTTGATGAACAAGTGAGGCACATGCTTGGGATGCCCCTTCTTAAAGAAGGCATGAAAGCTCAAGTGGCACCCATACCTGTGCGATGCCCCCCTTCATAAATATCCAAGGAAAGCTCAGTGGGACCGACCTCCTTAGCACCCAGCTGCATTTAGAACTCAAGGAAGAAAGTGTAAAGGGCCTTAAGTGGCTCTCTAAAGAAGGCAATTGTAAGTAAAAAAGAAAGTCTAATTTTAGAGTAAAAGACCTTATTTTAGGATTGGTCCTAGTAGACTTAAGAAAAAATGAGACCTCTCAAGGTTGTGTAAACTTTAAGAGCTCTTCCTAAGCTTATCTATAGGCTCTTGTTTTTTTAGCTTAGTAGGTTGAATGAATTTGAAACCTTTCTCAAAATAGTTTGTCTTTCTCTCTCTTGGCTTGATTCTTTCTCTCTCTCTTGCAAGTCGATCCCTATCTTTTAGACTTGTCTTTCTCTAAGGGTTAGTCTTTTATATCTTTGGCCAAACTGATTTTTAGTGGGTCTATTCTTTCAAGTGTACCAAGGCTACAACTAACGCTCATCCTGAACCGACACGAGCAACTCCAACACAACATCAATCTTGAACCTCTCTAACCCAATGTATGAAAACCTAGCCTTCCCCAGTATAACCAACACTATAGCATACCCCAACCTACTCAGCTCAACCTCAGCTAGTCATCTTAGACATTGCCTTAACCCCAATTCAAGTTTAGAACCCGCCGACACGACCCTATTGCCACCCCTAGCTGTCAAGGACAAAAGTGTAATTTTATATGCCAACCGCACCCACCTTGCCCCCAGGGAAGGAAGTGATTTGAATTCAAACTTTTTTAACCGATAGGAGGCTAGTTGTAATAGTTGAAATGTCAGGCGGCTTTTTTTTTTTTGTAAAATTGTTCAAAAAGAGATAAAGATGATAAAAGAAAAAGTCTGTACATCTCGTATCCCTGTGCCAATATGTATCACCCTTCTTTTTCTTCTACCTCGAGAGGTCAAAATTCGGTTTGAGAAGTTCAAAAATTTTTGCATTTATTTGTGCTGTGGAATTTGTTTACTTCCAGGTGACTTGAGAAATAAGCCCTGACAGCCTCCTTGTTGAAGTGTGCGGAGAATGCTCTTAAACTGCTATCTTTTTAGCAACTCTGTGAATACTACAAGCTGCCGCAACTGGCTGCATGACAGAGAGGGAGACCTCAACTTTAAGGTTTTGCCTTGGTTGCGGTTTCACTGAAACTAAAACATATAAAACTAATATGTAGGTCTGGTCTGGGTCTATATTTCTAAGGTTGTTTGATAGTTTGAACCCCCTGCCCCCTCTTTCTTTCTCCCTCTTGTGAGATACCAAAACTTTTTTTTACCCGTCAAATTTTAAAAAATGCAGTGGCCACCGGCCGGTTGATTGTTGATGCCACCAAATCTCTGACGTCAGCTAGTTTTTCAGAAGAACAACTCACCTTTTACAGAAGTTTCTTTTAGTTGAAAAAAATAAAAGTCAGTGCACATTAAAATACATAATGTATAATATCTTTGAAATTTTTGGGGAAAACCCCCCGAGAATGCTCTTTACTCTTTAGCAAATGCGGGGTCCTGTGTCAAGCTGAAGGCCCTGAACAGAATCCCTCCCCCAATGGGGCGGCCTAACCCCAGCTTACCTTCCCAAAAAAAAAAATGCAATATCCCTGTGCATACAGCAAACCTATGCTAATGTGTTTGCTGGTTTCTCGGGTCCCTAGTTAAGCTCATCTGCTCCTGGACAAAGACCTGAACCGCCGGATCTATTGCAAGCCCCTCTGTGATTCAAGATCCAGTAGACACGACCTCGTCCATTGCAATTGCAAGACCCTCACGTGAATATATGGTGAGACATGCTGGTAGAGTCCATATCGGACTTATGGCATAATCAAGGAAAACAGCTTTTATCGACATCTGCAATTACAACTCGAGTTTATCCTTATCTCGAGTCTTTCCTTATAGTTTGTTTTTGGTGGATTCCTTCTTCTTCAACGTTGTTTGTTTCCCTATATATAGGGGTATTCTGTAACTGTACGAGAAGTGAATAAGATCCAGGCCTTAAGCCCCCTTTCACCCGTGGAAGTAGGCACACATTGCCGAACCATGTTAAAACGGTCTTTCTCTCCATGCGTGTGTTTGTGTTTCTTAACATGGTATCGGAGCAAGTTTTTGTGTCCTGGTAGGAGTTTGTCGTTTGTTGGCGTTCATGGTAGAAGACGGAAGGGTTGTTGCCAGTAACACCATGGAAAGTTCGGCGGTTGATAAGGTTGGTTACCATGATCAAAATCACTTACTTAAAATTACTAGTACTCTATTCTCATGAACCGATTACCTGAGTTGGGCAAAATCCGTGAAGTTGTTCTTAAGTAGTAAATCCAAAGTTAGATACATCACTGGAAAAAACGTGAAACCAGATCTCTCAGATCCCACCTATGAAAAATGGGAATATGAGAATGATATGGTCATGAGTTGGATATTGAACTCTACGGAACCGGCTATTGCTAAAAGTTTTTTGTTTATGAATACCGCAAAAAAAATCTGGGATGCGGTTAAAAAAATCTATGAAGATCAGCTCAATCTTGCGAGAGTATATGAACTGCACTTGGAAATCGCTAAATACACACATGAAGACAAGCCTTTTAGTGTTTATATCGACATTCTTAGGGGGATGTGGTGAATTACTCCAATATTGTCCTCCAATCGAAGACATTCTTGAAAATAAGAAGCGTCTCAAGGAAGATAAGGTTTTTAAAGTGTTTGCTGGTCTCGGCCCTGATTATGAGAAATTGCGTAGCCATATATCTTAATGTTTATACGACTGCCATCATACAACACTGTGTGTGCCATGATTCAACGAAAAGAAACTCGAAGAAAAGTTATGAATCCTGGTCCTAAAATTAAGGAAGAGCAATATAAGAGCAGATGGCATGCCAGGTAGGCTTCAAAAAATACCAATCGTCAGTTGAGACGTCTATCAATACCGCTCAAGACCGATCAAAGATGAAGCCTAAAATTGAATGCACGTACTATAAAAAAATGGGTGACTCTAAAGATCGGTGTTGGGACCTCGTTGGTCTACCTAACCGAGACAAGAAAACAGGTACAAGAAAGGATTCTGCCAATTTTGTCACCAAAGAAGATCTTACCCGGTTCTTTGAGCAAATGGCTAAGACTAACATAGTCACCATGTCGTCGGTTAATGATGTCTTTGCTGATCAGCAACGTAAGATTCATGCATGTCAAACAATGAATGGGTTATTGATTCCGGGGCCTCAAACCACATGACAAAATCATTATGACGGTTTGTCAAGTACAAAAAAGTCGGTTTACACTGCCAATGGATCCATCATGATGGTTACTGGGGGGAAAAATATTAGACTTATCAATCAAAACCATGAGTCTAAAGTTCTTATTGTCCTTAAACTTGTTGCTAATCTTATATTTGTGAGTAAGATTACAAAAAACTCATGATTGTTTGGTTGTTTTCTCCTCAAAGGATGTGGTGTTTCAGGACAAGAAAACGAAGAAGGTGATTGGTAGGAGCATAGAACGTGATGAACTATATGTCTTCAGACAACCAGTAAAAGCTTTCTTAAGTTGTGAGAAATTTAGTAATCTATATAGTCTTTGGCACTACCATCTTGGACATGCTTCTGCTAGAGTCTTGAAGTTTTTACTTCCCGAACTTTGTCATGGTAATTTATCATGTGATGCTTGCGAGTTTGCCAAGGCAACTCTGTTTCAGATGAACATGCCACAACAATATTGAGTGGACGCTATTGTTATAACATGTTACATTATAAACCGTGTCCCAAGTTCTAGTTTGGGAAACAAAGTTCTCATAAAAAGTTTGAGAAATCATAAAATTTTCATCAAACATTTGAAAGTTTTTTTGTGCAAGTGCGTTGCTCATCTTCAAGAAAAATTCTGGAACAAACTTTAAAAAAGAGCCGTTAAATGCGTCTTCGTTGGTTATTCTTCCTCAAAAAAGGGTTTTAAGTGTTTTGATCTCATCATAAGAAAGTTGTATATTTCAAGAGATGTGAAATTCTTTGAAAACGAAGCTTACTACCCGTGTCCTAACCAGGGGGAGAATCAGTCGGATATAATAAGTCCCATACCTAGACTGTTTTTTCCTACCCTTGAGTCATTTATTGAACCTAGTCCTAATGGCCTAGATGACTCTTTAATTCAAGAAATTGATAGTCCTGCTATTTTGGAGTCCAATTTTAATCCTGAGTTTGAGACCAACCCAAGTCAGGCTATACTCAACTCTACTCAAGAGGTTAGTAATGTCAGAAGATCTTCTTGTCTCACATGACCTCCTGTAAGACTCAGAGATTATTACTCTTACTGTGCCACTGAAACCTCTAAATCACATTCTATAGAGCTTCAATTTGAACTTTTAAAACTATCCAAGTGATATCGAGCTTACCTATCTAAGATTTATGTTCATCATGAACCATCTAGTTATAAAGAAGTGTTTGAAGATTTTCAATGGAAGAAGGCTATGGATGACGAGTTGGGAGCCTAGCTAAAGAACAATACTTGGACATTAATCAAATTACCTCAAGGAAAAAAATTTGTAGGATGTCGATGAATATATAAGATCAAGTACAATAGTAATGGCTCTGTTGAAAGATACAAAGCAAGGCTTGTTGCAAAGGGGTACACGAAGAAAGAATGTGTTGATTTTTCTGAAACCTTTGCACTTGTTGCAAAGATGAGTTCTATTCATATTTTTTTGTCAATTGCTGCCACTAAACAGTGGGGTGTTTTTCAATTGGATGTAAAAAATGTCTTTCTCCATTGTGATTTAGGAGAAGTGTATATGGACCCTCCACCTGGATTCAAGTGTGAGGTCAGAAAAGTTTGCAAACTTTCAAAATCTATTTTTGGCCTCAAACAATCTCCTCGTGCCTGGTTTGACAAACTTAGTGAAGTTCTTATTAAAATTGATTAAGACAAAGTACTGCGAATTACACTATGTTTGTGCATATCTCATCGCAAGGCAGTGTGATTTTGTTGGTCTATGTTGATGATATAATTGTTACAAGAAACAACCCGGCTATGATGTTGAAAACCAAAGAAGTCATGCACAACAAATTTGAGATCAAAGATCTCGACAAACTAAAGTACTCTCTTGGCATCGAAGTGGCACACTCTAACAAAGGAATTTTTTTGTGTCAATGAAAATACATGTTAGATCTCCTCAAAGATACTGAAATAATTGGAGCAAAAGCTGCAGAAACTCCTCTTGAAACTAACTGCAAATTAAAGAAAGGTGATGGAGAGGTTCTTACTAACGTCGAGAGCTTTCAAAGGCTCGTGGAAAATTTAATTTATCTGACTATTATACGCCCTGATATCACGTATGTTGTCAGCATAATCAGTCAGTTCATGCATCAACCTTGATCCACTCATGTCGAAGCTGCTTACAGATTTCTCTGATATCTTAAGGAAAGTCCGGGTAAGGGGATCCTTATGAAGAAAAATGAAAACCTTGTAATTGTTGGATTTACTGATGCCGACTGGGCATGTGACCCTAATGATAGAAGATCAACTACAGGCTTTTGTTCATTTGTTGGTAGTAATCTCGTTACTTAGAAAAGCAAGAAACAGTTAGTTGTTGCTAGATCCTGTGTAGAAGCTGAGTATCGTGCCATGGATGTGTGTACGTGTGAACTCATTTGGATCAAAACACTCATCCTTGACATGGGCATAAACATTACCCAACCGATGAAACTCAAGTGTGACAACATGGCAGCTATATACATCGAAGCCAATCCCATTTTTCATTAAAGAACCAAACATATTAAAGTCGATTGTCATTTCGTGAGAGAAAAGATTCAAATTAAAGAAGTTTGCACTTTTTATATTGGAAGTCATGAGCAGTTAGGTGATATCTTCACCAAATTTCTAAGTCGTGAGAAGCATCACAAATTGAGCTACAAGTTGGCATCTGCACCTCAACTTGAGAAAAATATTGTCGTATGTGGGTGATGGTAGAGTCTTTATCGGACTTATGACATAATCAAGGAAAACAACTTTTATCGGCATCTACAGTTACAACTCGAGTTTATTCTTATCTTGAGTCTTTCCTTATCGTTTATTTTTTATGGATTCCTTCTTCTTCAACGTTGTTTGTTTTCCTATATATATATATATATATATATATATATATATATATATATATATATATATATATATAGGGGGGAATTCTATAACCGTACGAGCAGTGAATAAGATTCAGGCTTTATGCTCCCTTTCACTCGTGGATGTAGGCACACATTGTCGAACCATGTTGAAATGGTATCTTTCTTCGTGCATGTGTTTGTGTTTCTTAACATTATCAATATTTATGCGACAATACATATGATGCACTAATTTGATAAAAATATACACTCAAGCGAGTGAAACCACTAACTTTATTTCATTGCTAATTTTTAGCGTATGTTCCAACCCAAGGCATGAACTAACCTGACCAGAAGGCTAGGGAGAGTCACATGCAGTCTACTATTTGTAGTATGAACACCAGCATCGTCCCTTACATTCGCATACTAAGTAGGGATGGCAATGGACCGGGGGAAAGCGGGGCCCCGCCTCGCCCCGTTTGGACCGGGGATGGAGGGCATGAAACGGGGATGAAGGTTAAAATTCATCCCCGTACGGGGATGGACTGACACTTTCCCCCGCCCCATCCCCGCCATATCCCCGCCCCGTTAATGATATTACTAAAATACCTTAAAATAAAAAAATAAAATTAATAAATAACCACATTCATTAGTACCATTTTCTTATTAACCCTAACCCTATATTTCTTTAATTCTATCATCACAAAAAATCAAAATGTAAGATCGCATGCTTTGTTATGGGGGTTAACTTTTGATTGCCTTCCGTTGCTAGATTTCTCCCCTGATATCCCTTAAACCTTTGTGTCTCGATGATCGTTCGTGGTTTTGGCGTCCGATCGTGATTCTAGGGCTCCAATTCTTATGGTATTTCGTGGTTCAGATTCTTCGTCGTTTGTGGAATTAGGGTTTCAGTCGTTCGGTGGAAAGGAAAGTTAAGGTTCTAGGCATGTCGGTGATGGTTGCTTTAAGGTTTTTTGTGTCTTGAAGAATCGTGATTCGGGTTTCTTTTTGGGCGTTTGGTATCGTCGGTGATCATTGATGGGCAGAATTTGATGAGTCTTGTGGAATTAGGGTTCCTTGTTGTTGGTGGTGAAAATTTATGGTTTTCTGGTTGAAACTCGAAGGGAGAACGCGTGGTGGAAAAGAGGGTTTAGGTGTTTTAAGCTATTTGAATTAGGGTTTTGTTTCCAATTGAGATATGGAGCATGTGATCGGTGGCAGGTTTAAGCTCGACCCAAAGATTGGAAGTGAATCTTTTGGTGAGCTTTATCTGGGTATGGCTTCCATCCCTATTCTTTAATTACGCTTCTTTTGTATTTCGTTTAATGTTATTGGAGTTGTTAATTTCGATTTTCTTTCTAATTCTGTTTCAATTTTTGATTTTTTCTATTTGTTTAAAAGCACAAATTTTTCTTTGGGATGAAAATGCTTTCTTAGATTATGATTTTTTGCAAAGATTTTAGATTGTTGATCATTTAAAAGCCTGATATTTTTGGGATTTGTGCGCTTGAATTTGTTACCGGCCTTAATACTCAAACAGGAGAAGAAGTGGCTATTAAACTGGTACGTTTTTATTCATTTTTTTTGTTCATGTGTGCTTGTCGTAAAGTTATATAAGAGATGCTTTATAGATTGTGCTAATTACCCTGAGTTTTTGGATGGGGCGGGGATGTGGCGGTGGTGAGGCGGGGGTGGGGATTCATATATTGAGACGGGGCTGGGGTGGAGGTCCAAAGTCTCTCCCACCACGGGGGATAGACCGGGGATGAAGGTTAAATTTTTGAGACGGGCACTGCCATCCCTAATACTAAGCCTGCCCTGCGCCTTCCAATGAGAGAGAGAGAGAGAGTGATTTGTAATTTGAAATTGGTTGTGGCAGTGGCGGAGACAGGTGGGTGGATGGCGGGGGTGCAGGCAGCCAGGGCTAAGGAGGAAGGAGACTTTTCCTTGGGGCAGAGATGTTGTTCGAAACAACGAGACCTGTACCGCCCGTTTGCTGACGGGTTACAGGGAGGAAGATACAAAGTAGCAATGTACGGTATGTGTGTATGTCTATCGGTACGCGGATCAATGCACACAGACACAGCCTGGACTTGGTTTCGCAATAAACGCTCTCAAGGTTATGATTCTTAAGAAGAAAAAAGAATTTTGTTAGATTTGTTTTGTTGCCAGTGCCACCAACACAATAATTATGCAATAGGGAACAGGGTAATTGGGTTGGTGTACATAACTTTTCTCTCTCTCTCTCTCTCAGTGAATGAAGGGTGTCAGGGGCCTTCAGGCAGTGGAACAGAAGGACTGAATTGAAGCCGCCTGATTTGTCTCCATCGTACTGTCCAAGTGGGGACCTGTCACGTCATCGATCCACGTTGGCGGAGGGGCCACATGCTACCTGACAATCCGGAGATTCCAAGCTGCCTGAACACGGCTTTTTCACATTGACCTATTGATCATTTTTTTCAGTGTGCCCTTTTCTTCCTGTCTTTTTCTTTTTTGCCTCATCGGGTGCCTTTGTGCAGCAAAAACGAGACACTACTCCTCCACCGCGTATCCCATGTGTTTAAGCCGAGGCCAAGTAGCAAGCAATAGCAGAGGAGATGACGTACATGGTAATAACTATCCTGGAATTTCTTTGATTTTGAATAGCATTCAACTCTTAACTCTTAAAATTGTTAAAATTCCATACAAAACTTTGTGGACATGACCCCTCTTGATTATGTTTGATGCCTACCCTAAAACGTCCAGACAATAAATTAACTTTCTGAAACGTGTGTATATTCATAAGGGTATTGAGTGAATAAAGTAAAAATCGAAGCGAGTTATGGGAAAGGCGCACCAAAATTTACATGTGGGTTCCTTAGCTTTTATCCACCATGATTTCATAACCATCTCTTTTCTTTTTCTTCTTCCTATAAGCAAGCTGTCATTAGGCAAGACCTCTACCAGATTACATCATAAGCAATACACTCAAATGAAATTAGCTGCGTGAAACCAGTATGATGGTTTATCCTTCCACACCTGGTCATCTGAATCAAGGAACCCTGTATTGGCTAAGTTTTTGGATATGTGATTGCGCTTTTAGGAATCCATATGCAACAAAATTCAGCAAAGTTCACGAAGAAACTATGTATCGCTCTATCCATCATGCCTCATCGCAATCATCTTCCTTATTCGTAACATATTTTGAATATTGAATAACATGCACTCGTATTTTTTGGACAAAAATTGAATTTGAATATATAAATCAAAAGTTCATATGCTAATATAGTGAATCACTCTGTGAAATTAGAATATGACTTTACATGTGCATGTTTGAAAAATATATATATTCAAATTTCTCATTATATGCATGAAAAGTGAAAGTAAAATTATGATTGTTAGTGTTTAGAATGAATAATTTGGATGAGAACATGATTAAACAATTTTAACATGTTTTAAATGCTTAATGCATGACTTTTGTTAATGATTGAATATGGATACATGAATCCAAAGTTGATATATTCAAGTAATGATTCATTTTGAAAAAATAAGAGTATATAGCTCTGATTGCATATTTAATAAAGAATATGCTTATACTTTTCATAATGCACATGAAAAGTGAGAGCATTTGTTATATTTTAAGAATTGAATAAATTAACTAATTGATTTGATATATTTAAAGCTCACATATATAAATTGCATGAAATATGACTAGAATTTTAATTTTAATTCAAATAAAGGTCCACTAGTGTTGATTTTAATTAACAAAAATATGTTTAAAAATTACTATCAATATAGATGTCAACATGAATAACTTTCATTAATGGGTTGATGAACAATTTAACAATGAATCGATTCTTGAAATTGAATCAATTAGCAATATGATAAACAACCTATTGCTGGTGAACAATATGAACAGTTTGAAAATGAACTATATGCTAGATAGTCAGGTCATGGCTGATCATAAAAGCACCATGCATTCCTTTTAAAAAATAGAGAGAGAGAGGATTGGTAGCCATGATGGCCTTACCTAGAGCTCATGTGGTTTAGTGGAGGCTAACCATATCTATTTATCATGTAACGAGATTTGTTTTTTATTGCATAAAATGCAAGAAAAATAAGACATTGCACTGCGTAGAAACGTAAGAGCTAAATTATAACTTGCACTTGTATGTAGATATTTATCATGGTTGCTTGTATGAATGCATGAATGTATATTTTTTATACTTTAGAAGCATGGTATGCAGCATGATTATCTTCATTTTTGTAATCATATTTATGACTATTTTAATTTAGATATATTGATCCAAATTGATCAGGTGGTAGTTAACCTGATAAGTATCTAAGCATGTTGCATATGATGATAATACACATGAATAATGAGAATATTTTTTATGATGAAATCTTGAAAAGCGAGAGCATTGGTCATATTTGACAAATCAAATTTTTATGAATTCATGAAATGATAAGAATCTATAATATTCAACTAGAGTGCATGCAAATTTTGTTTAAGGTTATTAGGACATGATGATGTCATATGGCATGGTCATGAAAGAGTCATAATAACCCCATGATTAACAAAAAAAATAAGACCATCATTATGTTGGATGTGCAAAATAATTTACCATGGTTTATTTACAAGCTATAGACCGGATCCAATAGATGTGAAAACAAAAAATATATTTTGCACATGGTTTTACATATTAAAGATTATGATTAAAAGTTTTGACATGTGAAATAAATGTATAAAAGAATCATGATGAAAAATCAACCTAGTTTTATGAATATCTTTATAATAAAGATATATCATGAAAGAAAAGTTCAACTAGTATATGTAAAACCTCATCGTTCATCTCAGGGATGAATGGTGCAAGCGTACCTTGAATAGCTTTATGGTCTAAGGCACCCTGGACGGGATCTGCCCTCTTTATGCGTTTTATTCTCACTTCATCATTTTTTGTTTTTTTGTTTTTGCTTAATGAAGAGTGGGTGCAATTTTCTTGGGCGTGTGCATGTTAGGTTATCTTGGGCTAGTGCACTGCAAGGGAAGAGGATCCTATCATATCATGCCTTCATATAATAGGATTCTGTCATATGCCCAAAAAAGGTGCCATCTGTATTTAGAGAACTCAGATCGTGCTGCAGATTTGATAGTGATGGGATCATTGAAGGGAAAACGTGTCATATTTCAATTGGTGTATGACAGGATCCTGTCACATGCCTTGTTAATTAGATACGCTCAGGCAATCAAGCAAAAGCCGAAACTGCACCCACAAAGAGCAAGCTGTTCACCGGTGGGGCCTGATAGCGTAAGCATTATTTTTAAAATGCAGGTAAGAACATCATGTGAGAAAGCCAAAGGAGATTTTGATGGAAGAAAGCAATGTCCAAGTGTGAATGTACTCATGTTCCTTGTAAAATATTTCTTTTCAATGTCTTTGTTGCCAAAGCTTTATAAAGTCTTGGAGCTTATATCAAGATGTAGCTGAATTTTCATATAATGATTGGTAAGTAGCTTAGATCAGATATTTATATGTTTCTCTTTAAATTTTTTTGAATGCATCATTTTCTTATATAACTAGCAAACATTTTTTGGTTGTCTATCAAGAACGGCTGTTTTAATGAGAATGCTACTCTTATTACCCATATTATAATGCATAACTTCCAATGCTTTTTTAAATGGAGGTTCTTTTTCTCCTGTATGCAACCTGTCAAAAGCCCTGTGATAATTTGTGGTGATATCCATGGACAATTTTATGATCTTACAGAGCCCTTTCGTATTGGAGTAAAGGTACTTCATATCATCTCTCTGTTCTTCTTGAGCTTTGGATATGGGTAACAAATTTAAATGAACAAATGGTAACAATGAATTTATGAGCAAGCGATAATGTTGGTTTATAGTTGCGAGTTTGTGACATCAATTGTTAGTTGTGAAATTGAGTCTTGGAGCATTATTTATTAGGTACTACAATTATTGTCAATCTTCTAATATGTTTCATGGCGTTTGTTGTTAGATATATATATTTTGAGTTGTTTTTTCAGAAAAAAACTAGTATTTTTCTTCATGTAAGTATGAAAGTTTCTTGCCATTAATGAACAAGAGTATTGTTATGACAATCGAGGAATGCGTCGGTGACCTTTCTTTATATATAGTGGTTTTCTACAACATTTTTGTTTTTTAGCCCTGAATGAGTGCTAGTGACGGCTCAAACCACCACCGGTACCCAATGAAAAAGTCAACATGGGGCACGTATTTGGACTTTTGGTGACGTTCTCGTCACCTTTAGTGACTGCCCCATGTCATCACAAATACTTTTGGTGACAACATTTCTGCCTCAAAAAGATGCAGTTGTGTATTAATTTTTGCGTTTATTATGGAAGAGAATGAAAATCAGATCGCCTATCTGTTTTGGTCTTTACATTGGAGTGCAAATTCATGGAAGGGATGATGTGAATGTGTTGATCTGCATTACTGTTTTTGTTTTGTTTTTTGGTTTCTTGGATCATGAAGCCTAGGACTACCATTTGTTAGCTAGGAGGAAATTTTTTTCATGCACAAACAAACAAGCAAAAAAATCTCTTTTGTTTTCAGCCCATTTTTCTCATGCTACAAAAACAAAACAAGAGAATTTTTTTTTTTTTTGAAAAACTCATCATATCAAAATTTCTCACAGGTAAAACTTTATTTTCCTATAAGAATTTTTCTCGCTTGGAAACATACCCTTAGAAAATCTAGTTTCTCGTTTTTGTTTTTCTTCCTAGAGATATTGGACTGTCACGGTTACTATTAGTGACAGCCATAACAATCATTGGTGACAGCCTACAGCCATCACTATTGACGTTATTTGGTGTAGTGAATGGTGGGCAAAAGTTATATGGGAGAAGCTAGAGTTTAGTTAAATCCATTGCCAATATCCTTGAAAAATGTTTTAGTTGTTCTTGAAAAATGCTTTAGTAGTTCCTGATCCACTACAAGAAATCTAACCCTTACTGGCGTTAAAATAGCGTCAGTAAAGATCTCATTATCGCTAGTATATGGTGCCACCGGTAAAGCCTTTACCGGTGCGCTTTTTTAGCACAAGAAAGGAGTCTTTTTCTGGTGCTAAAATAGCTCTCGTAAAAGTGACTAATAGAAAAAAAAATATGAACTACAAATGTGGAAGTATACCTGCTACAAATATCAACAGAACTGTGTTTATTAACTCTGACATAGTCTACGCTGACTCTAGAAATACAAATATGAAAGTTTTACTTTGTTTTCAAAATATACATCCGTTCAAAGTAAAACAAAACATAAACAAGGAAATAATAAGTTTAATGCTTACTTAAGTTTACCTTATGAATCAATACAGCCACTCCAATCAGTCTATCGAGGATTAATCATATGCATCTGATGTTGAAGCATAAATGTGCTTCCTGTCATACGATTACCATTCCCTCCTTTACCTAAAACTTTTGCAGAGTCAGACATTGGTCTGAAACTTACAGCTGTAACTGATGTTCCAACGATTGATGAAGGCAACAGCTTTTCCAGCTTGGCAGCTAAAAAGTAGCAAGAAATTTAGTATATCATGGAAAAGGAATGAGAAAAAAAGGAAGATCTCCATTTAGGTATGATAGAAAACTTAAGTTTGGCATTTGTGCTGTATATAAAATTAAATAGATAAGTCATCACGGATGAAGCAGTGGTTTATTAATAACTAGAAAACTAAGGACTCAAAAGTTACTGCAAGACACTAAGATTTTTGTCTTCAAGCACTTACAAAATAGAAAATGATAGGGGCGAAAAAGATATTAAAATCTATTAGCTGAGGGTTGGCTGGAGCCTACAATTTTTAAGTGCGCATGCAAAAAAAATTGTGTTGATCGTGGTTTCAACAAGCCCAAGACAACATTAGAACGCTTGCTACACATTTTATTGAAAACAAACATTTGAACTAATTGGTAATGAAAGCGATCAAACATGAGGGAGACGGTAATTGAGGATATAAGTTATTTTTGTAACTCTTTAAAGTACTCATCAGAATAAAAAAAAAATACAATATTTAAATGCAAAATGAACAACTTTTCTAACTAACTCCAGTCAGCCCAAGGCTGTTTCAAGTGCCTCAATGCTAAACTATAGTTGTCCAAACTATGTATGTAAATTTAATCACGCCCATATACCCGTTAAAAAGTGATAATTTTTTTTTTAAACATTTGCAAAAATATTCTTAGAGACCTAGGGCCTTACAGTCATAACCAATCAGCAACCACAAGGGATCTTACGCTACCATCATCCAAACCAAACCAACTTTATTAATTAAAAACATAAAGTCTGAGAACATGATATAAAGAAATATAAATGAATTAAAAAGTAGAGTCATGTTGTCCCTAAGTAAAGTTGTCAAGCAGTCGTTCAGCCATCATAACTCCTCGGAGTAGCAGGTCTCCTCACTGAGTCTTAGAAGCTGTAAAAAACATAAAAGTGTATCAGAATCATAGATCCTGTATACGATTATCTCTAACGAATCAAATAAGTAAAAAGAATATAAATAAGATTCACGCAATATTTTAAAATGATACAAATATCAGTGTTGTGAGAGGCGTACGCCTCAGTACCTGAAGCGTACGCCTCAGTACCTGAAGCGTACGCCTCAGTACCTGAAGCGCACGCTCAAGGTACTGAGGCGACGTAGTGAGGCATTTGAGTCTTAAAGCTCACGCTTCACAAGGGTGAAGAGCACGCCTCGCGTCGAGGCGTGCTTCACTTCTCAGGCGTACGCGTCATGTTACTCTTTTACCATTTTATGCCAAAGTTCATGTTGTTTATGAGAACGAGTCTTCGTGATTTGGACCAAGTTATTGTCTTGTGAAACAGGAATTTCTGATTTGTTTGTTGTTTGTTCTGTTTATGAAGATATAACCAAGGCATGATATAGAAGATGGGGAAGAAGGGGTAACTGGTTTGTTGTTGTTAAGAAGGCATTTATCCCTGAATCAAAAGAGAAGAAACAAGGGGTCTCTCTCTCTCTCTTCCTCTCTCTCTTATAATGGAGAATCGAATTCTTAAGTCGATCTTCTGTTATATCAGAAAGTTGGCAAATCAAAGCACAAATGGATCTTTCGGAAATCAAAACATTCCAACTCTTCTCCGCTGAAAGAAACCGTCACAGTACTGACCGAAGATGCAAAGCATGCTGAAACTGTCACAGTACTCACCGAAGATGCAAAGTCTTCTGAAACAGTCAGAGTACCAACTGAAGAAGCAAAGTTTTCTGAAACCATCACGGTAACGATCAAAGAGGCGAAGTTCGCTGAAACCGGCACAGTGCCAATTGAAGAAGCAAAGTTTGCTGAAGTAGAGGATGAACAAAGCAAACGTGCTTATTTTGTTGCCAATGTGACTGCAGTTGCGACTGAGGTTGTTGTTGTTGCTGCAGGGGTTGTTAGGCTAACAACAACAACCCTTCCTCGACGCTCTGGTAAATCCAAGGAAGAGGTGGCAGCAATCAAGATTCAAACGGCTTTCTGTGGGTACCTGGTTTGTGAGCTTTCCTTTGCCCAAAGATTATGGAATGCCTCTTTTTGGAATAATCAATTCACTGTATTTGGAAAATATCTGAGATTTAGATTTGTATTTTTGCCTGTTGTTCTAGAGTTGCTTCATTCTTGTTGTGGGGTTTGTGAAATTATTTGGTGTCATGACTTTCTGTTGACAATTGTGGCAAGTTGCTGCTAGTTTCAAGTTCTCAAGCAGATATGTTTTTTAGAAGTCAAATAAATCAATTGATGCCTGCAGCATCTTGTTCAGTGTTTGGAGAAGTTTAACATTTTAGTTATATTTTAAAGTTTCATGTTTGTAAAAGTGTGTAGCACTTGTTCTCCGTCTATTTTGAATGTGCTCATGCGTAAATGTTTACCCACAGAGTGAGCTGATATTGTCTCATGGCTATTGAGAACGAATCAAATCAGATGGTTCTATTTCTCAATCTTTCTGACTTGCTCCTATGGAACCAAGGTTCAAAAAATTGAGAAAGTAAGTCATTCACAACCACTGACGAAGGATTCCTAAAAAATTTAAGGATTAGTAATCATTTTTAGATGATAATCTCATGGCTACCTCTTGTTATCTTGCACTATGATTATCGGCATTATACATAATATCTAGGGATTGTAACATTGCTGGGAAGCAAAATTCAGGCAAGGAGAGCTCTGCGAGCTTTGAGAGGACTTCTAAGGTTGAAAGCCTTGATCGAGGGAAACTCTCTTAAGCGTCAAGCAACAGCCACACTCCGATGCATGCAGACATTGGCAAGAGTTCAATCCCAGATCCATTCCAGAAGGATCAAAATGTCAGAAGAGAACCAATCTCTCCATCGCCAATTGCTACTAAAATGAGAAAAGGAGCTCGAGAATATGAGAGCATCTGTAAGTTGCTTGTTTTTGGATTTCTCCTAGATTTTTGCACTCTAGTGATTTTTTTTTTCACTTCTTTTATGAAGCAAATGCAATAGGTGATTCAATATAATTAAATGTGTGCATTTAATGTATTGGTATGTGCTTTATTAGCTTAGGAAATATCATGTGAACCCAAGAGTTGGCTCTCCTGAATCTTACTGTAAAAAGAACATTATGGGCTTTTACATTTTGATTTTCTTTCTGTCTAGCACAATGAACTTGAGTAGCAATTAAGTTGTTCAGTTTGAGCTAGAAATTGCATTTTAGGAAAATGATTTGAATAGGTTCCTCATTTTGGAGGAAGGTTTATGGTACTTGGTCAAGCATTGCTATATCATTTTGTTATTGCAAGATCCTTTACTAGTCTTGGCCTTTTCCCATAGCTGAAATAAATTAAATTCAGGATGTCTCCTATCATCATGTTACATGTGTCATGATTCTTCTGCTAAGATGTTCCAATGAGAGTAGCATAAATTATTTTTGGTTTTCTTACTGATGCAATACAAATGATAGATGGGAGAAGATTGGGATGACAGTTTACAGTCAAAGGAGCAAATAGAGAGCAACTTAATTAACAAACAAGAAGTTGCTATTAGAAGGGAGTGGGCATTGGCATATGCTTTTTCTCATCAGGTAATGATAGTGCTTATTCTTTCACGTGCTTCAGTCATTAGACCTTGTTGATAGCAATGCATACTTGCAGCAACAATGGAGGAATTCAACTAGATCAGCAAACCCGATGTTTGTGGACCCGAATAATCCACACTGGGGATGGAATTGGTTGGAGCGTTGGATGGCTGCAAGGCCATGGAGAACCGTAGTGTCACAGAGAAAGAGCATTCTGATACAGCATCATCTGTGGGAACTGCTACTCGAAGTGCTGGAGAGATCACCAAATCTTATGCTCGACGTGAGATCTATGGTGAGAGGCCATCACCTGTGGCTGTGAAAACAGTCTGACCTGTCATCAGAGTGTCTCCGTCCACACCACCATCAAAGCCTTCATCTGTAACTGGAAAGACAAAGTTAACAAGTCCCCACATGTATTCTAGCTATATATTTCTAGAACAGGTCGATTTGGAGATGGCCCCAATTCAATATGATTTCATGATTGTAGATATAACTTGTTTTATCTTGCCCTGTGAGTCTAACTTAATTGTGGTTTACATGAGCATGCATATAAGAAAATGAATAATACGAGTTAATTATAGAAAAGTAGTATTTATTTTATTCTGTCATTTATTAGTAGTTATTATTTAAAATTTTCATTATTTTATTAATATTATATATTTTATTATTTTGATCATGAAACTTACGCTTCAAGGCCTCGCTTCATAACAGGCTCAACGCCTCGCTTCACCTCATCGCATTTAACAACCTTGACAAATATAACAAATTCATAATTCAATTAATCATTCATGCAATAGAGAACAATTATTAAGCAAGAGAAAATAATTATTAAACAATAGAAATTACTATTAATAAATAGGGAACATTTATCATGCATTAGAGAGCAAATATCATGCAATCATTAATTTAGCACAAGTAAAAGAACAAATAAATATGCATGATATAATGCATAACAAGAATATGCATTATATCAATGCACATGCATGAATAAATTATTATCTTTTATCAGAGTTTTTTTTATATGCATGTCTTTATGTAATCCACACAAACTTTAGTTCTTTTTGTTATCATTGCTCACGGATACTCAAAACGGGTAAATAATTCTCGAAATCAAGTTAGGTTCTCAATTGTAGCTTAACACACAATTTGTATTTTATTACTAAGTTTCACACTTAGCCCTCGACCGATATCAGGAATCAATATCATCCATCGAAACATTAGAAATCAACATTTAATGTTGGGACATTAAATAAATTAGCATCCACTAATATCACTTTCTTTATATACCAATAACAACAGTTGTGTCTACACACCACCCCTAGGCAAAATAGCGGAATCTCCCTAAAATCGTGACCCGAAGGTGAACCACTTTGTTGGTTTCAGGAGCACAACAACGCACATGGAGTTTTAATATCCTCACAATTTCTCAAAACTACAATCCAGGATTTCCATACTAAAGAAGGGACATCCAGGAAAACATGAATTACATCGTTCTCTTCTTTTTATCTTTTTATTATTTCAATTTCTTTAGTTTGCAATTCAGCATGAAAACCAACATCATACGTTTCGCAAATCAACATGCGAAACTCATCACGGGACCACAGTCATGGAGCAACCTCCTGCTCAAGACCCACACGGCCCACAGCAATCCACTTTTGACTACCGATGCATCTAATGCAAAAACCACAGTGAACATGTGATCACACCATTATCCAAGCATGTCCACAAATGCACATTTAGTCACACACAATACAAATGTACATGAACAAACAATTTACATATGCATATAATCATATGCTTGCAATATACATCTTTATTCTCATGATTCATCTCATGCAAAATATACAACCGTACATGTAATCATCTTAGTGCAACAACAATGAAATTTCATAAGTCACGTGTTCACCATATGCATATTTATGTAAACAAAATATTAATTTTCATGAGCAATGTGAAAATAACAACTCTTTTTTCCATTTCAAGCAAGCTCGAGATATAACACATACCCACTGAACCCAAAGTCATGCTGCCCGCACACGGGCCATCACCAAGACACTATTGACAGCATGTTTCTCATGTATAAACAAACGGCCAACTAGTGTTGGGCAGCAGATAATGTTGTACAAAAAGATGCAGCGATGTACCACTCAAAACCGCCCACGAATAGTCATGATAAAAAACATACTTATCTCATGTGATAGCAATAAAAACGCATACATGTTCAGTCCAATCATAGCAGCATACATAATATTTTCTTTGACATTGTTACATAGATGCATGCCTAACAGTTTACATGAAGACAAGCATATTAGTCACATGAAAATATACATGACAATCCAATCACACATGCATATATAATCTGGACATGGGTAACACATATATTGGAATTTTCAACATGCATAAAGCTGCACATTCAACGTGCATAAATCTGTGTATTTGTCGTGTCAAAATTCTAAACATGTAACAAGTAAAAATCTGGATATTTAACATGTTAAAATCAACATAGGTGACGTATAAATTCGAACACTTGACATGTGTAAATCTGGGTTTTATCATGTATTGATACATATATATAGATATATATGCATAAATAGTCCCTCTTTTTTTTTTAAACTGCCCAGCCGATGACATTCGGCTGGGCTTACCAATGTAAATATGCCCAGACCATATCAACAAAGTCATATTGCAAGTTAGACCCTCCAATGATGAACTTGTAAAAGAATGTGAAATTACATTAACATGATGAGCATGCAAAGTAGACTCCTACCAAACAAACTGAGACCCCTTTGGTTGCAATAGCAACAGTATAACTCTTCAAATAGTGGCAGTTTCCGAATAGCAACATTATCTCTTGTTTGTACTCTCTAGTTTACATGCATATGCTCACAATTTTGGACTTAGGAAAGTTTCACAAGTATGCATATGCCTCTATAGATGAATGCATGTGGATTTATAACTCTTATCCCTAATAATAGTACCCTTTCACATGTACCAGAGCCCTTAAAGAGACTTCTTTTGTTACGGCCAAATGATGCCCAGTAGTACTATTTCTATTAACAAGCTCCAATTCCCAATCAACCAACTCCTCCAAGCCTCCACCAGTCCTAATTTATTTTGAATACTTGATATCATGCATAGTATGGCACATCCTAAATGCTAGTGTATTGGCATAGGTGATACATTTGTGTCAAGACAAGGGTCAAATGCTTATCTTTTACTTCATAGAAGCTTAGTGTTTGGCGAAATGTGATTGAAAAATAATAATTCAGTTCATCCAACTCCAGATCATAAAATCCCTTAAGAGACCTCTCACTTGACACTTTCTCTTGTTATTCAAAGGCTTACAATCTTCAGCCATATTTCATTTTGCAAATATGAACTCAAATATAAGACAAGTTAGGTGTTTCCAGTAGAAACATCTTTCAAATGGCAGAAATTGATCTTCAGTAACTATAAACTTTGAGAGGAACATGTCAGACATGAAGAAGATACAACATGCCAATATAAATGCCCACAAAATTTAGAAAACCTTTATGAGAGTCAAAACTAGACAAATCACAGGAAAATTACTCCCTTGAAGACTGATCGATTTTTTACTCACCTCAAGCATAGATTTACACAACTAAAAATTTATAATTATCTTGTTGAACATATAGTTACACAAATTAAGGATCTTCCTTTGACCATCATAACCAATAGGAATGCAAGATTTTGTTCAACCCATGTCACATGAATAAGGACATGGACTCATTCAAAATAGATACAATACAAACCTTTTGAAAGATTAGGATATGAGGACACATATTCCTTTTTTTTTTGCAGTTCCTGGCCTAGCCGACCCAGTCGGCTAGGTTTGTGCCTTACTGAGCTCACCCAACCGATTGCCAGCTGGGGCTGATATAGCCAACTGCCCAGTCGACAGTGGGTCGAATGGGGCCCCATGTGAAAAAAAAACTTTTATATCATATATTTTTTTGTCATATACCTTCCTTTTGAGCTCAGTCGGTTGGGACTGAACCGACCCAGTTTTGTCCAGCCGACTGAGTCGACTGGAAATCACGCTAAATATATAAATAACTATCTTATAAATTTATTTTTCCCATAAACAGCGGTCCAGTCCAACACTGGACAGTTGTCTGGGACTGGACAGGCCGACTGTCCAGGCTGGGACTGAACAGTTGTACTGTCATGAACCAAAAAGCACAAACAAAATCCAATTTTTTCCTTTTCTTTTTAACTGAATATGCACATATATTATTTTTTTTTTCATGGATTAGATTCGTTTTCAAGAACCACAGTCCGGTGTCCATCTGTTCGGATATACACACCTGTCCAGAATGGACAGGGACTCAGATCTCACCATCATCATGATGTCCAGATCTGTCCACTAAACACATGGGACAGATCTATCCAGATCTGTCCAAAGTGTCCATGGAGACACATATATATATATATATATATATATATATATATATATTCTTCATGTATATTTATATATATATATAATGGGAAAACACTAAAACGTGTAGAAATAGCATAGGAAAATCAAAACTCACATGCTCTAGACCTACCTACATCAATTTTCATGGATTAAATAGTAGAAAATCAAGATAGAATCCATGGCTCCCTACACAAATATTGTCTAAAGCCTATTTAGGCTCTTTTTCAGTTTTTCTCATCCTAAACAAAAGAGAACACTTGTACCTTGTTGACGTTCGAAAAGGGAGATGGATGAAACGTCGGATGGTTGGAGAGGAAGAGGATCTCCTCTTCTTCTTTCCCCTTCTTTGCCTTCTTCCCTTCTATCTTTCTCTCTCTTTTCCTCTCTTTCTCTTTCTTTCTCTCTTTCTGTCTTTTTTTTTTTGTTTACCTTTATATAGAGAAATAGGCCCTTATCCTTCCGGCCCCTTTTAATGTGGGCTATTGAGAGGCCTTCCCCATATGGGAGTCTCTCTCACCCACTTTCCAAAATTTTTAAAATTCTATATATGTTGACTTTTCCACCTCCTTTCCCAATTCATGTTAGTCTTTTCTCCTTTCTAGATTTCTCTGGAAGCAGATCAGGCTGAACATGAGCAGTTTTGCTCATGCCGATATCGTGGTCGCCTGTTTGCATTTTGGATCAATGCCACGTGGTTTTGTTGACTTTTGAGCTTTTTAAAATGCAAATCGGATGGCCACAATGTCAGCATGAGCAAAAATGCTAATGTTCAGCATGACCTGATCTGCTTCCGATTTCTCTACCTTTCTCAACTAGTAAGGACTCTTCTAGGGAGTCCCAAATTAGTTAACAAATGTTGAAATTCAGAATTAATTATAATTTAATAATTAATTAATTAATTCTTAATAATTAAATATCCAGAAACTTTCAGAGGGTACCTTATCCCTCTCGGAGTCTTTTTAACTTTAAATAACTTCAATTCAAACCTAAATATTGAATTTAAATATGTATTTTCGTTGGGTATGAATTTTGGATCTGGATTTGGATCCAAGGTCCAAATTCATATCCAAATTCTATTTGGATCCTGGGCTGGATCAATTCCTAATTAATATAGGTCTTGAGCAGAGACCAGGTCCATATTAATTTGGATCATATACATTGAATCTATTCCGATCGAAATCTGAACTCGGCCAATCGAGGCGGTCCTTTTTTGAAAAAAATGCAATTTTAGGGCCAACCGTAGCCCGAATTCAAAAAAGTAAAATATCATTATACTCAGAGTTTTGAGAGGCATCTAACAAAATATAACTTGAATTTCACCTCTGAAATTCGCTCGAATTTAACCTAAATTTTGCTCGAATTTAAATGTTGATAATAAAACTTGTTATCACCTTTTAATTGGCTCATTTTAGTCTTATCAATGAGACGTGGGCTACGCCCAGACTCAATTAACATATTCCTAATATCGAAGGTTTATCGATTTGCCCCCAACACTTAGACAAAGTTTCAGAAATCTCAAATTTGACCAAGTATTAAAATACACGATATTACATAAACTGACTCATCCCTTTTTATTCCTCATAAAAATGAGATAAAAATTTATATCTTGATATATGTTGATGATATCACTATATTAGAGAATTCTCATCACGAAGACATAAATATCATTCATGTCTTTGGTCAAGAATTCTCAATCAAAGACAGGTCCTTTGCACTATATGTTGGGTATTGAAGTCATTCAAGATTCATCAAAGTTCATTTTGACACAAAGAAAGTATATTGCAGATCTCTTGATAAAATCAAGTATGCTTGATTGCAAATTTGTAGTCACCCCTGTAATGAGATCAAGAAGTCTCCACACACCTCAAATAAGAGGCAAATACAAAACCCACAAAAATGGTACAAGCACAATAGACACTTAGGAGCTTAGAGGAACACACAACACATAAAAAATATAATCTTTATTATACATAAAATGTACAAAAAATGCATACATGTCAAGGGGCTCAAGGCTCGTATTTATACACAAAAGGAGTGAAAGGCTCCTAAACTATGTCACATGGGTGCGGTGCAGGGATGCAGCACTTCCAAAAAACCCGGGTGCGGGGGTGCGGCAAATATATATATATATAGGACTTATAACCATTTTTTTGCTAGTGTGTTTGTTTGAAGACTTGTTACCCACGTTCTGTTTGTTGTGTACTTTGGCGCAACGGGACAAAATTGATGGACCGAAAGGATTGGCAATCTGATCGATCCAGCCTGCTGTATTCTGCTGACTGTCATGATTCAATCATGTCTGAAACTCCCTGGTCTTCACGAAAAAAAATATAAGTGAAAGGTTTGATGTGGTTTGTTGGAGAGAGAGTCTTCACGAGGCCTACGGCTCCACCGCCACTGCCACGCCACTGCCTAGGGTTCTTCAAATTTCATTTTATATACAGTTGCACACAAATCTCCAGTCTGGACTCTGGATGACAGCTAAAAGAAATTTATTGGATTTGACATGTGGAAAAGAGAGGTCTACACCAGGCTACGGCTAGAGCACCCATCTCGTCAGGAGAAAAGTGAATACTAATAGCCACCAAGGCTACCACCACCATTATCATTTATTATGGAGAGAGAAAATCCTTGACAAAGAAAGATCTGGATGGTTGAAGGATAAAGACTTCAAAAGGCTCTTGAATTTTGGTTTTAATTTTTGAGGAAGATGGATCATCATTTCCAAGTTAACCAACGCTGCGAATTCATTGTTTGGGGCAAGAATAGCATGGGATGCCAACAAAGCTCGTCAGATGTTGTGGACACAAGTGCCAACTTTATAAAACAAGAGCAGCAGCAAGCAGGCATCGGTTGTTCCGTCCTTTCATTCTCTCATCACTACCTGCAGGGATCCAGCAAGGGGTGGGGAGAGGTGAAGAATCTGGAAGTCCTCGTCAGGGAATAAGCAACTCTAAAGAGACCGAAGCTATCAAGGCCAAAATCAAAATCAAAATCAAAATCCAGCAAGGGGCGGGTCCCGCTGCGCGGTCAGCTGTCAGTAGAATTTTTTTTTTAATTCCGTAGCCCATTTCACTGGGCAAAAATTAAAAAAAAAAAACAAAAAAACAAAAAATTGGACCAAAATGACCCTGGGTGCGATCAACGCACCCAGGGTCGGGTTGACCGCACTTGCATCACGTGGCGTCGACGCGGGTGCGGCACCTGTCTGGCCGAATCCCTGTGACATAGCTCCTAAAATATATCTCTTGGAGCTCCCAACAGCTATATTGTCAAGAACATTAATGCCCTTGACAATATAACAAAAGCCAAACAACAAAAGATAAAAGAAAAATAAAATAAAATAAAGATAGTATAACCCCTAATGGGATGTCCCTATTACATGGATCAAAATACCAAAATACCCCTAAAAGGTAAAACATATATATATATATATGAAACACTTCCCCTCAAACTCACAAAATCACAACCGAGAGTTTGCCAAGGAGAAAGTGGAATATGGGGAAAAACAGTGTCTTAGTGAAAAAATCCGCCAGTTGATACTTAGATGGTACATATAGTAGAGTGATTGTATTCTTCATGAATTCTTCATTAACATAATGACAATCCATTTCAATATGCTTAGGTCGCTCATGAAATGTATGATTGCTTGAAATATAGACGATACTCTTATTGTCACAACATAATCTTAAAGGTTTAGTTATGTAAACTCCCAAGTATTCTAGTGATTGTCGCAATTACACTAATTCAGAAGTTATAGGGCAACAATCATTTGGAGATATAGAATTGGATCTTTCAGAGGTTCTCCATCATCTTTCTTCACTTTTGCAACCTCTGACGTGTTAACTCTCTTTTCATCAGTAGACCTGACCTTTCAACTATCTCGGTTGCATACTTAGTCTGAGACAAAAAATTCCCTTGAGGTGAATAAACATCTATCTCAAGAAAATATCGAAGAAAATCAAGATTTATCATATCAAAGTTCCTTTTGAGAACATCCTCGATATGACTTACTCCATGTTTATCACCTTTTATAATAATCATATCGTCCACATAGAGTAAGACAACTATACATGTATTAGAGGACTTAACAAACAAGGCAGTATCAGTATAATAATATCTAAATCCTAGTTGAACCATCACATTAGTAAAACAATCATATCAAGCCTTAGAAGCTTATTTTAGACCATACAAAGTCTTTCATAAATGAAGAACTTTTTTATGTGCCAAACCTAACCCGGTTGGAGGTTCCATATAGACTTCTTCGTTAAGGGTTCCATTTAAAAAGATATTTTTAACATTCATTTAAAAGATATGTTATTTTCTAATAGATGTTATGACGATGAGAATTCAAATTGCGGTCATCTTAGATACTGGGGTAAACGTTTTCTCATAATCTATTTCATATTCTTGACTATGTTACTAGCTTATATTTGTACCTTTCTAGTGTTCCATCACTTTTGGTTTTAATCTCCATCTGCTTACCTAAGTCATAAAAAAAATATGAGTCCAGTCTCATCTGCTTACCTGACTCTTGTCACCCCACTCACCAAAGAATGTAACAGAGAATGCCCGTGAAAAAGTAAATTAAGTTAGACCTAATAACTATGAATTGTGTGCACTCATAATTACTTAGATCCCATGGAATAACCTTAGTAGATTACCTTCAAGAAAATGGGTGAAAATAGACGAACAAGAAGCGGTCTCTCTTGCTTCTTTAAATCATCGTGTCTGTCAAAAACTTGAATCTAGATAGTAAAAAAAAAAAGACTAGGTTAAATTACCACAAAAACATATAAATACTCAATCCTAAAAAGGACGTAAATAAATAAAGGACAATTATTCCTCCCTATAACAAGGAAGATATGTCCCCCAGTCAAAAGAGGCAATACAATCATTTTCTGAAGTTAAAAGATGATTCAAAGCTGACATACAGATTACCAGATTGAAGACAAACTAACCTTAGAACCAGACTTGCCCTTGCCTTTGTTGGCCTTTACATCTGCATCCTGTAAAACAGTAGCCATGAAAATTAGAAAAGACAAAAGATAGATAGTTTTCATTATCTTGCATAAGAAATGGGAGATTTACTCACCTATTTTGCCTCCACCTCGGCTAGCTCTTCAGACTCTCTGTAGGATAAGAAAAATAAGACTAAATTGTTAGTCAAATAAGATAAAACAGCTAGTGAGATTGGAAAAAGTAAAAAAAAGACACAAGATATAAGCCAATGAATTTTGTTTTGACATCAGTAATAATTTCTAGGGATGAAGCATGATGAAAGAGAAAGTATACCCTTCCTCAGTGAATCCTTCCCATAAAGACCAAAGCCCAAACCCAATGAACAACAATGTAGTTATATGATGAGTCCACCTGCGAGAAATCTGCCCCAAGGTAATATCCAAAATGGGATTTGATTAGACAGTTGAAAGGATGGGAATAAATATCCAACAGCAGAAGGTAGCACTTCAACCTGCAAATTCTCTACCCAAACCATTCAAAATGCCATATTTCTGTCAAATGAATGAATGCTTAAGCACAATTATGCTGGTCATTTCAGCTGGACCACTTGAGTAAATTGTTTAACCAAAAAAAGATACTTGAAACTCTGATAGGAATCAAAACGCATAGCATAAGCCACAATAGTTCTATGTAGGAAGCAATGAACACTATTGAAACAGAGCACAAGCCACAGTAGCTGTACATAGAAGCAACTGACGCTATCTCCAGACTAGAGTATCTGTGATAAGCTATTCATTTTCTAAGTATCTAAACATAGTCCCAGCTGTGCTGCCAAGTAAGCTTCTCTATTTTTATTTTTATTTTTATTTTTGCTCATAACACTAGAACCAGCTGCTACAATCACTGGCATTACAAACATGAAATCAGGAGTTTGGTTCAAAAAATAACTTGCAGATATTCCCACAATGAAGAAACAAAGAAAACAATGGAATAAGAAACCTCATGTGAACAACAACTACTAGACTCCAAGCAAAAAATTGCACGGATAAGAACTAATGGAGAAAGCAAAACTGGCAGGGGAAAAACATGCCTTACATGTAAAAATGCATGCACCTCGATGGATGCTTTGTTTGCCTCCTCAACAAATTCCCTGCAACACCACACAGAAAATATCAATCCATCCATACATAAAAAAAAAAGACCAACATGGGGAATGAAATCAATACACATCGGAATTCACCCGTCAGGGTGTGTATTTATGCACAGCTCTGCAGAGTCCACGACAGAGCAAACCTAGGGAGCACAAAACAAAAGCACCACCTTCATTTTTATGAATCAACAGCACAAATAAACGAACACCATCGTCGTTTTTCTAAGAAAATACCGTATCATAGATCTCATCCATGGATTTGATGACCTCCTCGGAAGGAGGAAGCCCAGAAATATACGAAATAAGCTCTTTTGATCTGTAAAAGAACCGTTTGTTTTTTGTCATTCAGCTGATCTTTGACGCGATTAAAACGAAAAGGAACCAAAAAATCGAAATGGGTAGTCTGTTTTTCACACCTTCGGATCGCATTCTTCACGAAATCACAAAATCCTTTGGGCATTTTCAGTTCTTCGAAGCCGTAGAGGCCAGACTCGGCCTGTGGATGGGCAGCTGGTGAAGTGGGTATGGGAGATGGAGCTGAATCAACTTGCCGAGAATGGTAGGAGCGAGAGAGTGCTCTCCTTCTTAGCAGGCAGAGACGAGAAGAGAGGGTGGTGGTGCATCGGCGTTCATATCCGTCCTTCACACAACCCCCTACCACCATAAAAATCTCCCGAACAAGAGCTATTGCTGAGGTTGACCTCAAGAACAGCTAAAACCTAATCTCTCCATCATCAAATCCTTAAATCTCTCAAAATTTGATAGATTAGGCAAATGTTCTAAGAAAAGCCATAGGAGCAGAGAGCCTATTGAACAAAACACTAATCCGAAGCATACAGAAAGAGAGAACGAGAGAGATCACAGAGAAATCAAAGCTAGGTGTTGTATCTGTACCTGAGACTCCAATGGAAGAAGATGGATGGAGGTGGTGCTCGATCTTCTCGCCACGGGCTGTCTTCACGGGAAAAAGATGACTCCCGCACCTCGGACACTCCAATGAAAGACAACACAGACGAAGGGGTCGGGCGATGGTGTAAAGGAAAGGGTTCAAGGCAAGAGAGGGAAAAAAAAAGGAAAAAGAGACGGAGACGGGGAATGAAAAGGAAAAAAGAGGGAGGAAAAAAATTTCTCCGCCCCGTTGAAACTAAACAGTCGACGATACGTTGTTTGAAAATAAAAAAATGGATATAACCGACAATTTCAAAATAAAAAAACAAAAATTAGACAATGAGGGGTAAGTTTTTATTTATTTTTTAATTTTAAAACTAATATAGCCGATGATAAATTATCGTCGTTACAGGAATCGGCTATATCTAATTTTTAAAATTTTGAAACTATATAGGCGATTAATTATGGTCGGTATAAGTAATTTAGCCAACGATTTTTATCGTCAGCTATATCCAATTTTTTTTTATTTTGAAACTAACATAGCTAACGATAAAAATTGTTGGCTTTTTTCTTATACTTAATAATTTATTGTCAGCTATGTTAGTTTCAAAATAAAAAAGAGATATAATAGACGATAAAAATAATCGGCTATTTTTTCTTTTAGCGATGCTAATTTATCATCAGCTATATTAGTTTCAAAATTAAAACAAAATGAACATAATCACTTATAACAATCATCGACTATATTTCTAATACCAACAATAAAGTATCATCGGCTATGTTAGTTTAAAATCGATAATAAATATTGTCAGCTAGACAATTTTATGTCGACGATAATTATAGGGTTATTGATTAAAATTGATAATAATTATCATCATCTAGAAATTGGTGAGGATTAATTATTGTTGTAATTATAAAAGATTTTGGGCAATGATTAATTATCGTCATAATTTCAAATCGTTAATAATATCTCTTTTCGACCATCTTCCACATCGATGATATTAGATATTTTCACTATGACATTTTATGTTATTGGGATTAAATTATTAGTGACAATAATAATTTATCACCGCTATATTTCTTGGTCGATAGTAACCTATTTTCTTGTAGTGGCCCTTGATTTTCAGATGTGATGTTGATATGAAAGTATAAGCAAAGGTGCAAGAGTTGGTCATGAACCAAAACCATAATATTCATCAAGAGGATTGATTGGAGTTGCGGAAGAAATGACTCAACACTTGTTCATTGGTTGTGGCATAATGGTCAATGTTTGGAGGAAAAATACTCACCTGTTTGGCTAAACTGAAGATTCCTAGGTTGTAGTTGGACACAAAGCTTCATGGACGGCGCCGAACACCCATTCAAAGATAAATGCATATAAACCAAGCACAGTCAATGTCACGGGCCTATTTCTTCAATAGGCGGTCCTTTCTTAAAGCCGTAAGCCTTTTGGGTTGCTCGCTTGACATTGCAGAAGCTTTGAGTATAAAGAGTGCAAGAGAGCGAAAAGAGAAGAGAGGGAGAGAAATTGCAATCATTTGAAAGTAATCACAACGAGGGTGAACAAAGAAAGCTCAACGCATTTGCATTCATTTACTATTTTGCCTGCAAACTCATTACAGTTTAGATCTATGGGTTAACCCTTGAGGGTATTGATTAACCTAAACCAAAGTGCAATGGTGGCCCGGAGAAAGTTATAAGTGACTCGACACTTGCATCAAGACTCAACCAAAGCAAAACAGACTCTAGATACAGATGCACAAAGTAGGTCACATAAGAATAAGCTCTCTCGTTCAAATCATGTGCTGCACTTGGCGTCATTTATTTCATGGTAGACCCTGACTTCATCTGGATAGTGTCTCTTCATCCGGAATGATGGCTCCTACGCTGATTTCGTTGTCTCCTCCCACTAAAAAAAACATTTCTTCGCTTTGCCCAAGTAGTTGACCTTGTGGCGAAGGATCTTGCAGATACGCTTGTCAGCCTGTTGTGTTGTCAGGGCCCTCTGTAGGATAGAAGCGCATTGTGGCATGCTACGTTTTGGATCTCTCTCGTTTGTATAGAATGGTTTCAAGTTGCACATGTGAAACACCAGGTGCACCTTGAAGTTCGATGATAGGTCCAGCTTGTACACTAGTTTGCCCACTTTATTGGTGATGGTGAATGGTCTCTCATACTTTCTCATCAGTTCGCGGTGTCGCCCACAGAAGATGCATGTGTGATATGGGTAAAGTTTTACCAACACCTGGTCCCCCACACGAAACTCAACAGGCTGACAATGCGTGTTTGCCCACTTCTTCATTATCTTAGCCGCCTTATGTAGAAACGTCTTCGTCAGCTAAGTCTGTTTGTGCCAGTCTCAAATAAACTGATAGGTGAATGATGGCCTTCCCTTCTCCTGTGCAGCTAGAGTATGTGGGGTCAGCGGTTGTTGTCCGGTAGCTATCTCGAGCAGGTTGTGGCCTGAAGACTCACTCTTTTAAATATTATAGCCGAATTGAGCCACGTCCAAGAGCTTTACCTAGTCTTTCTGATTAGCACTAACAAAGTGTCTGAGGTACTGCTTCAATAGTCTACTGATGTGCTCCATCTACCCATCCGTCTATGGGTGGAAACTTTTTGAAAATAGGAGATCGAAGCCAAGTAGTCAAAACACTTTACTCCAGAATTTTCCCATGAAGCAAGCATCGCGATCACTCATAATGTTTCTTGGTACACCACAGTGCTTCACAACATGCTTGACGAATAGCTTTGCAGGGCACTCCTTGAAAGTTGTGATGAAGGTAGCATACTTAGAGAAATGATCCACCACCACCAGGATGGAGCTGAAACTATCTACCTTTGGCAGACTAACAATGAAGTCTATATAAATATTTTTTCAAGGACATTCTGAAATAGATAGATGCTCAAGGAGGCTGACAGTCTTCTAGTTGGTCCCCTTGTCTTGTTGGCAGACGAGCCACGTTCGCACATACCCCTTCATATCATCTCTCATATGCGGCCAATAGTAGCCGCGCTCAAGGAGTGCTAAGGTCCTCTCTTGACCTGAATGATCGACCTATAATGTATTATGGCACTCGTTAAGCAATTTGTGGCAAAGGTTTTTCTACCGTGAAATGAAGATGTGTTTTATTTTTGTCATGAGGAGATCATCCCGTAGCCAGAACTATCGAGTCATTCCCGCTTGCGCCAGAGCAACAAGGTGTTGCATCGTTGTGTCCTGCTGTATTCATTCGCGAATATGGTCTAGCAACACACCCTCCAAGTAAACTTTGGAAGGCTCTGCCCATACAGCCGCCAATTCTGCCTTGTGACTTGGGGCGTCAACAACAACATTGGTCTTCCCCACCTTATACTCTAAAGCGAAGTCGAACTCATCTAGGAACACTTGCCATCGAGCTTACTTGGGTGTCAACTTCTTATGCGTCTGAAAATATCTCATGGCGATATTGTCTGTCTTGACGACGAACTGGGCACCCATAAGGTAGTGTTGCCATATTCTGTGGCAATGCACGATGGCCATCATCTCACTCTCGTATATAGTGTAGCGCATCTCCGCATCCTTTAACTTTTGACTCTCGTAAGGAATCAGATGTCCCTCATGCATGATAACTCCGCTGATGGCGAAGTCTGAAGCATTTGTATAGACTTCAAAGGGTCTTGTGTGGTCCGACAATCGCAACACTGATTCCTTCACCAAAGCCTTTTTCAAGTCATCAAAGGCATCTTGACAGGCTCATGTCCAGAGTCATACCCGATTCTTCTTAGGCAAATTTATGAGAAGCGCAGCAATGAGAGAGTAGCCTTTGATGAATTGTCGATAGTAGTTTGCCAAGTCAATGAATGACCGCAACTTTGAGACTTTGGTTGGCGGACTCCATTCTTGGATGGCTCTTATCTTCTGTCTATCCATGCGCAGCAAACCACACCCCACAATGTGGCCAAAAAAGTTTATCTTCTCCTGGCCGAATAGACACTTCTCTCGCTTGACACATAGGTCATTTTCCTTCAACCCCTGAAACACTGTTTGCAAGTGCCTGATATGTTTTTCCATGTTGTTGTTGTAAATCACGATGTCATCAAGATAAACTATCATGAACTTGTCTAAGTAGGGGTAGAAGATCTTATTCATCAATGTCATGAATGTGGCTGGAGCATTAGTCAAACCGAATGGCATCATCAAGAATTCGTAGGCACCATAGCGAGTGACACAAGTTATCTTTGGCTTATCACCGTCAGCAATCCTCACTTGCCAGTAACTCGATCATAAATTTCACTTCGAAAAGACATGGGCATTGCCTAGTTGATCGAACAAGTTCGCTATTAGTGGCAACTGATACTTGTTTTTCACCGTAACATGTTTCACCTGAAAGAGCACGTAGATACCAAAGGGTGCTTTCGAATGATGAACGATGCCTGCTTCTAACATCTCATCCAGCTGCCTGCACAGTTTTTTCAATTCAGATAGCCCCATGTGATAAGGGACCATGGCAGGGGGCTTTGCTCCCAAGGTCAACTCCATCTTGTGGTTGACCTCGCATCTCGATGGCAGACGCTTCGGCAGTTTCGAGGCCATCACTCCTCAAAACTCTGTCAATAATAGAGCAAGGGTCGACGACACTGCTGCTTCTACCTTTCCTTTTTTGGTGCGTACAACAACTAGGAATGTCTGCTCTCATCACTTGACACTCTTCTTCAATTACATGGCAAATTGCATTGAAGACTTGCCTTCAACAATAAGACACTACATCGCGTGTAAAGAGTTTTGCCCCATGATCGTCAATGAGTTAAACTTCGACAACATCATCACATTCTGGCTGTTAAGGAACTTCATGCCCAAAATCATTCAAAAATCGTCCAGGTTCACCACTAAAAAGTTGGCTTTGTCGGCCCAACTCCCAATTTGGATAGCCACATCCCTTGCTTCACCAAGGATGGGCATGGCCTCAGAGTTCACCGTCTTGATGGTCCTCTGCATTGGCCCAAGCTTCAAACCCAACCACTTTGCCTCTTTCTACGAGACAAAGTTATGCGTGATCCCGAAGTCTATCATTGTTGTAGTAGACTTTGCATTTACAATGACTTCTAGATACATGAGGTCTTTGCTAACTATTATGTTTTGAATTGCGCGACTTCGTACTGTGTTAATCGACCGCATAACTCCCATCCTTGGTTGCATGACCTCGGTGTCGCTATTCTCTGTATGTGCTGCGTTGGCCTGCCCATCGTCCTTCACGAGGTGCTTAGGACATTACCTTATGATATGCCTATCGTCATAAAACCAACAAGTCATAACCTAGCCTTTGTTGTCATTATTGATGTATTTCTTATAGTTCTGATTCTTATCGAAATGGTGTTGGGTCGACGCCTCACCCTTTTGTCGCACCGATCCTTTTTCTTCCCTCTATGGTACGTCTTTTTTTCTGGCATTTGTGGGTGGAGTGAAGGTTTTACATTGAGTATCAACTAGAGACTAGGCGCTCGATCATCACATACACATCTTTCAAAGTCTTAGAGTTGCTCATTTTCACTTCAGACTGCGCCCACAACTGTAATCCCACAATAAATCAATTGAGTCTGTCTTCATCTAGCATATTGGGTACGTCCAACATGAGCTTCTAGAACGTCTTGATATAATCTATCAAGGCTCCAGTGTGCTTCAATTCTGATACCATCCGATATGCTTGGCATTATACATTTTTCAGCATAAAGTAGTTTTGTAGCTTAGTTTGAAGGCTTTAAAAGTATCTATTACACAATGCCTTCTTTCCATGTCGCTACGTTTCCTTCTCCACCAGGGTATAACATCTTTGTCGATCAAAGTTGCTACAGTCTTCACGCTGAGGTCCTCAGCCAATACGTTCTGAATATCCAGGTAGTCTTTCATTTAGAACAAAAAGTTTTCTATGACCTTGCTATCCTTGGAACCATTGAACTTCGTTGGCCTCGACACATCTATCTTTGATGACCCATCGCCATTTTCGTCATTCAGGGTCACTGTCCGCTGCAATGTGCAGTTCTTCAACTAAAGCTCCCCTACTTCAGTCTAGAGGAAAGTCACTGTCATAGTCAGTGAAGTAACCTGACCCATTAGCAAGTTCACCTGCTCTCGCAAGCTCGCCACCTTGTCATCCAATTCTCCGGGTGACTTAAATGTGCATGAAATTGCTTCCTCGTGCAAAGTCATATCAACCACCAGTTTATTGATAGTCTCAGCCATTTGCTCTTGGCCCCGAGGTGAACCCATCTCCTCGGTCTCAGCGACTGCCTTACCTTTAGTACTACGCAAGTTGTATTGGGCATCACGATGTCTTACTCACAAATCACGGCCTATTGGTGCGTCTCTCAACATCGACTTTAGAGTCTCTTCCTCAACTCGATAATGGGCTATAGTACCACTTGTCGTGGGCCTATTTCTTCAATAGGCCAGTGCGGTGTGACGATCCTTCCTTACAATCACAAGCCTTTTTGGTCGCTCGCTTGATGTTGCAAAAGCTTTAAGTATAGAGAGTGCAAGAGAGTGAAAGAGAAGAGAAGGAGAGAAATTGCAATCACTTGAAAGTAATCACAATGAGGGTGGACAAAGAAAGCCCAACGCATTTGCATCCATTTAATATTTTGCCTGCAGGCTCATTACAGTTCAGATCTATGGGCTAACCCTTGAGGGTATTGATCGACTTGACCCAAATTGGAAAGGTGGCCTGGATAAAGTTACAAGTGACTCGACACTTACATCAAGACTCAACCGAAGCAAAATATACTCTAGACACAGTTGTACCAAGTAGGTCATAGGGTAACAATTAGAGTGAACCTCCAAATTATCGTGCACAAGATATGTGGGGGAGAAGTTTGAAACAAAAACTTAGTTGACTAGGGAATCAAGTATTTCATGCCACGAGAATCTACCAAGGTGTTTCAACATTTCATGAAATTGAGCTGGTTATATGAAAGGAGAGGGGTCCAACTAGACAACGGATGGGCCAAAGTTGATCTATACAGTCTATGTCATGATAAATGTCACATGGGCTTTAATTTATAGAATTTGAAGTGTATTCCAAACAACCCTACTATTTATCAAAATCTGATATCCATAATCATAAATGTTAGGCATTTTAACCTTCCTATGTGCAAATCTCTTGAGGATATGTAGACTTCCTCTCTGACAAACTTTACTATTGAGCTTTGACGAAAAAATTGGAGGATGAGAAAGTTCATATAAAATATAAGCAAAAATAATCAATACTTGTGAGGATAAAGAATTTTCCATAAAATATAGGCGAGAATGAAGACGTTAACATATATTTTATGAGGATGACAAAATTTGCATATATATATATATATATTGTGAGGAATACCTCAGTAAGTTTTACATGAAATATAAATGATGATGAGAAAGTCTGCATATATTTTATGAGAAAAACCTCTATCACAAAGGATGTCTATATATCCTCAGGCGTTTCACACATGCGAAAGTTAAAATGATCATTTTAACTCCAACATTTGCGATTTTGAACATTGACAAATTTTGGTAAATTATAAGTTTTTTTAGAAAATGCATAATTTTTGTAGGTCATTTTTTGTTTAATTTAAGGGATCACAAAGGTGTTTTCTTCCTCCTTCAATTGATGAGTTTTTGTGCTATTGAAGGCATCAAGCTATTGAGCTGAAAATCATAGGTTCAAGCTTTATTGACTCAATCTTACGGCATAGATGTGTTCAACATGGTTTGTTTGTTAAGAATGAGAGTTTTTTGATTTAAAAGTATAATTTTTTAAAATTGTAAAATTTTAGCTCATTGTGGGTCGTTGAATTTTTAAGTCCTCGAAAAAACTAATTACCATGTTGAACACAAATTTTATTAAAAAAAGCTTTTGACCAATTTAACAAAAAAGAAAAAAAGGTGGTAACGTCAAATATTAACCCTACCCACAAAAACAAGTTCATGCGCAAGGTTGGACTTGTTTAAAAATCAATCATAAGCAGTATAAGAGAAGGTGGGGATCAAATAGGGCTAGTTGTCAATTGGTCAGGCATGTCTCAGAGATACTCGGGTTAACCCAAATATCTGGATGTGAAATGAAAATGCTGACCCACATATATTTGGGTGGATTTGAACCCAATCTATGTTTGTGTTGTAATTTTGCTCGAGTGTGTGTCATGTTCTCTTATGGTAATCTGTCATAACTTGCTTTGATGCCATTCATCACCAAATACCATGGATGGACTCTGCACCTTGTGGATGGGTCCCATGTTTTTCTTTCAGAGAAATTGATGCCCTAGATGAACGACTGGCAAATAGTTTTTATATATATATATATATCATATTTGGGAAGCCCAGATGGTATACCTATCGAGGCTTGGAAATGCTTGGGAGAGAAAGGTTTATAATGGTTGACAAATCTTTTTAACAAGATTTGATGGACAAATAAGATGCCTAATGAGTGGAGGAAGAATACTTTGATGCCTCTATATAAGAATAATGGTGATATACAAGATTGCACAAACTATCATGGTATAAAACTCATGAGTCATACTATGAAACTTTGGGAGAGGGTGATTGAGTATAGGTTGAGGAAGGTTATTATGATATCGGAGAATCAATTTGGTTTTATGCCTGGAAGATCAACTATGGAAGCTATACATCTTCTTAGACAACTTGTTGAGAGAAATAAAGAGAAGAACAAAGATTTGCATATAGTTTTTATTGATTTGGAGAAGACATACGATAGAGTACCTAGGGACGTTCTCTGATGGACAATAATGAAGAAAAGTGTTTCGCTCAAGTACATTAGTATAATTAAGGATATGTATGAAGGAGTAACCAATGTCCGCACTTGTAGAGGGGTGACAATCAATTTTCCTATAACGGTTGGGTTACATCAAGGATCTGCTTTAAGCCCTTTCCTATTTGTTATAGTGATGGATGAGCTTACGAGATCAATTCAAGAAAATGTGCTGTGGTGTATGTTATTTGCTGATGATATTGTTTTGATTGATGAGTCTAGAGCTGGGGTTAATGCTAAGTTAGAATTATGGAGACAAACATTGGAAGCAAGATGTTTTAAGTTGAGTAAGAGTAAGACAAAATATATGGAATGTCGGTTTAGTAAGCAACGAAGTAGTGATGGGAGTGTAGTGAAGATTGGTGAGCAAGAAATACCAGTGGATGATTGTTTCAAATATTTGGGATCTATCATTCAAAAGTATGGAGAAATTGATGAAGATGTAAATCATAGGATAAAGGTTGGGTGGATGAAATGAAAAAGTGCAACTGGAGTGTTGTGCGATCGTAGAATTCCATTGCGTTTGAAGGAAAAGTTTTATAGGACGACTATTAGGCCCGCTTTACTATATGGTACGGAATGTTGGGTTGCTAAGAGGCATCATATTCAAAAAATGAGTGTAGCTGAGATGCGTATGCTTAGATGGATGTGTGGAAATACAATAAAAGATAAGATTCAGAACAAGGAGATACGTAAGAAGGTAGGCGGTGCACCCATTGAAAATAAGATGAGAGAGAATCGTTTACGATGGTTTGGGCATATTCGATGAAGGCCTATTGATGCTCCAGTTAGAAGGATGGAGAAATGAGAAAATATATTAGTTTAAAGAGGTCGGGGTAGGCCTAGGAAGACTTGGATGAAGATGATAGGAAAGGATATGAATACTTTGAACCTCACCGAGGACATGGCATTGGATAGAAATGATTGGAGGAGAAGGATTCATGTGAAAGACTCAGAATGATTTTCTTTGTTGGTTCATATCATCGACCCCAATTGCTTTGGGATGAAGGCGTAGTTGTTGTTGTTGTATCGTATTTGGGAAGCCGCTAATGGCATGGATGAACATGGCAGATTACAGTCGGAGCACGATCTGATATGCACTCATGTTGCCTGGATATCTGACTGGACCTAGCTGACACGAGTACTCCTTTTATGTGAGAATATATGGTCGTAAATACATTTTTAAAATTGTACTGGTAGAGTTTGGGCTTCCATCTTCAGGGCCCGACATAATCTGAAGTTCAACCCGAACTCGAACTCGAACTCGATTGGGCTACCCCTGATGGTTGAATGCCTAAACCGTTGACAGTGTTTAATAATGCATATTAACTATTTAACATTGTTTATCACAGGTTAGATTTAGAAGTTTTATTTATCTTTATCGCAGTTAAATATTTAACATTGATTGCCTATACGAATTCAACGGCTAATACAATACTTGATTGGGCAGACAAAACTCTGGAAAAGCAGATGTCATCCAATCAAAGGCACTAAAGTCCGAGCCCAGCTTTCGTATCTCTAAGACCGCTCTCAAAGAGTCAAGTCTAGGCTAGTGATGCCCCTGTGTGGAAAGCCTTCAAACACACACACACACACACAAAGGGGGAAAGAAAAAGAAGCACATGCCTCAAAGCGGTTGGTGTGTGTTGGGGGGTGAAACAGCGAGAGGGTGCGAGTCCCCCAACCCAAACAACGTGCGACGTACCCGTATCATGGTGACATTCAGCGAAACGGTTAAAAAGGGTGAATGGAGGGCAGAACTGGTAAATACCCACTGAAGTTGGGAAACTGTTTATGATGCGTAACTTCCCCCGACTGCTGCTGCACTTCCCCTCATTGGCCGCAGCAAGCAACCCCCCCCTGTGACTGAGAGAGAGAGAGCCCCCTTGTGTTTTCTTCCCCCTCTCCCTCTCTATCAAGCATGGCCGCCGACAGTAGCAATGCCGCCGAAAGTCTCCAGCCACTCTCCCTCCAGCCTCCGCAACCTATGCCCAAAGGTGGCCTCTTCTCTCTCGATCTTCCTTCTCTCATCTCATCGGTGTGGGTTACGTTTCGCGCTGCCTATTCCCTTCTCCTACTTCTATCGCTCCCAATTTTTTTCCTTCTTCTTTTTATTTTATTCCCTCGGCTTCTTTGGAGCGGATTCCCTAGTTCTCCTGATGCTTGAACAGGAGTAGAGGGCTCTTTCTCGCTCGGAAGCATGTTGAGTGGTTCTCGCCGTTATTTGCAACATTTTGGGTACTTCTTCTTCTACATCCTCTCCTCTTCTTCTCGGGACAAATTTTCCATCTTTACTGCTGTTTGGATTCGTTATTTTTTCTTCCTTCTTTACTTTTTTTCTTATTTTTTCTTCGATGGATTTACCAGTTTCCGAAATCAAAAAAGGAAATTGTTAAGTATTTGAGTTTTTTGGACGAGGGAGGGATGCTCCGGTAGGTTCCTCCAAACACTCCTTCCCTCTCCTCGACATATTCAAGATTTTTGTGTGTGTGTGTGTTTTCTTTTTCGGGCTTATTTGAAGCCCAAAGCACCTCTTTGTTCACATCACAACCAATACACAGCTTCGATCCCTGGTCAAAATCCAACCATTGTCTTGATCTTTGTTTGTTTGCGGGATCTTCCTTTTGGGATGACGATTTATTTTATCTGTAGTTTTTTGTACTGAATGTTGTTGATGTGCTGTTCATTTCCATTGCCCTTTCTACCTTGAATCGTGTGTTTTTTATGAAGGAACGAAGTGGGTGCATACGTAATTGTATTCAAGGCTTGCTAGACCTGATGTGACCTACTGCTTCATTGAGTTTTTTCATGCACTATAATAGCATTCCCGTTGATAGAGCTAGGCTAAGGCCCATTTATCTGCACTCAGCAACCTGGGATCGTCAAAACCCAGCATCTTCTCACCCAAGTTGTTGAGTGTGAATTACATGTGTGAAACTGTGAAAATTATGATAATGTTTACTTAGTTGTAAGCAGCTAATGTATGCATGACATAATTGTGTTAACTGTGCATTTGGATTTTTCTTTTTCTTTTTTTCAAAATTTCCTTGATTTGGCTTTTTTTTCCTCCACCCTAAGGATGGAAAATTTTGCAACTAGGCAGTATTAAAAGAAAGATTGCATTGACGTTAAACTCTTGATTTCCTTGTGTGTGTGTGTGTGTGTTTTGGAGAGAAAGTTCCTTGTGCTTATATACTTTATATCACTTTTAGATGGCGTTTTTGGTTATTCTGACCAATCATCATGGATGTTGACTGTCCTTTTAGTCATGTTTACCTCTTTGCTTATAATGTTTAAATTGTGCTCTTCGATTCTGATTCATTTTGGACACTTCCAATTTCTTCTTGGCAATTGAAAAGTTATAAATGTTTTGACAATGAACACACGACGGAATCTTGTTTTCTAGGTTTTATTTGACATACAAGAAAGGGTTTTCTCAGGTAAGTATTAAAAATTTATACTGAAAGGACTAGAGGGGACATGTTGCAACAACGCATACAGACGTGCTCTCTCTCTCTCTCTCACACACACACACACACGCACACACACACGCACACACACACAAAATATTGGATGATCTAGTTCTAAGTTACTTGCCTGTGAAAACTAAAAAGCTAAACTTTTGCTAATTTGGTTTGTTTGTGAAAACATTGCAAGACATCAAGTTTCTCATCCTGTCTACTACTGGCTTAATTTTAAGGTATGTGTGCAAAGCTATTCTAGTATACATGAACTTATTCAGGTTTTATATGGTAACTTTGCAGATAGTCCAGGGTCTGAGAATTCGGTTCCTCTTTCACCACAATGGCTTCTTTCCAAGCCTGGGGAGAACAAGTTGGGCATAGCATCAGGGGTGAGTGAAAATTTGGTTTAATCTGCAGTTATCATGTGGTGATGGTACTTTATCATATGCTTATCATAGTTAAAAGATCGTCAGTCTCCTAGTGGTGACATGCTTAATACTCAACCAGGGGTCTGACCAACTATCCTGACCTAGATACTGGTTCATTTTCTTGATTCTCTGCACTTCCTTTTGTATTGATGCATTGGCGTTTAATAGGACTCTAATACGAGCATTTATCCTAACTGCACCGGCCGCATGGATGTTCCAAAAAGAACACCAGGGAATGGTGAAGAGCCTCGTGATGTTGAAAAGAAAAGGGGTGTCTGGCGGACACCTCTGAACGACATGGAATCTGGACGCCGTGATCGCTGGCGAGATGAACAAAGAGATAACTCCACTATTCGCAAGGATCGTAGGAAAAATGGTGAAAAAGAGCATGGTGACCCTCGCAAGCTTGAAAGATGGGCTGAGAATTCAGCCAATAGAAACATTGGAGAAATGAGAAGGCTTCCATCAGAGCGTTGGGGTGATTCAGGTAGCAGGGACACTATGTACGAGCAACATCGTGAGAGCAAATGGAACACACGTTGGGGGCCAGATGATAAGGAATCAGACAGTTGGCGTGACAAGTGGTCAGATAATGGCAGAGATGTTGAGGGTTCTCGCGATAAAGGAATGCCCATCATAAGTGGTAATGGAAAGGAAGCTGAAAAGGATTTGGATCAGTATTCATGTTCATGGCGTGCTTCACAAAACCGAGGGAGGGGCGAACCTTCTCATCATCCTACACTCACTCCAACCAAGCAGGTTCCAATGCTTGGATCTGGTAGGGACCGGGGAGACAATGTTCCTTTTAGTTTTGGTGCTGGTCGAGGAAGGGTTTACCAGGGTGCAAGTAATACCTCTTTACCTGGCATTGTTGCAGAGAAGTATGAGGCTGTCCATGGGGATGCTTCGACTCTGAAGTACACAAGAACTAGATTGCTTGATATATACAGGATTATGGATGTGAAAACATATAAAAAACCAGATGGGTCTGAAGTTTCTGGTCTCACACATGCTGAACCTCTGGAGCCTCTTGCTTTTTCTGTTCCTACTCCTGAAGAAGAGGTAGTTTATTTCACAAAGTTTATCATATTCTAGCTGGTGTTTATTTAATCCCTTCATTTGGCAGTCAATTTTGAATGGAATAGACAAAGGAGGCATAACAAGTAGTGGCGTACCTCCAGTCTCGAAGGATGGTTCTGTTGGGAGGCACCCTATAGATGCACAGTCTAGGAGAACCAGAATTGGTACTTCACTTTTTTATGATACTTTGAACATGTCAGAGGTGCCATTTAGTTGATTGTTGAAGTTGTTTATAATTTGTGTTTTGGCAGGAAGCAGGGAGGATCTTCCTGCAGCCCTTGAAGATTATAGAGAGGAAACTACTGGCAACTTGAAGGGAAACCGTATGAATTACTCTGAGAGCCACATTATGGAAAAGAACATGCACTCATATGGGGGTGACCGCAAAGCTGATTCAACTCAGAACCGTCATTCTTTTCAGGACAATAAATTTAGTGTGGAAGGTGTTGTAGTTATGGAATGCATTTTGGATGTTGTTCTAGATAATTGCTTTTTTCAAAATTTTAAACTGTTTTTTATGTGCTTTCAAGTAAAAGTACATATTTTTTACGTTTCCTTTTCCTTTTTCATATAAAGCTTCTTTAGTCTTGCAGTTACCAGGTCTGAAGCTGCTGCTCATAAGAAGCCAGATGAAGTAAGCCACAGAGATACTAGCATGCAGGAAAATATTTTTGTGAATACAGGCATGCCATGGATGACTCATTCAACTGGAGATCACTCACGTGGACCTTTTAATGAATGGAGAGATTGGACGGCTGAGGGTCGGCCAAAAACATCCGAGATGGATTGGCTGCAGCGAAGGAAGGATCAAGATTCTGAATGGGGAAATGATCCATCTGTCCCGTTATCATATTACAATCATGAGTGGAACACTCAATCCAAGGAGGGTCCTCAACCAGATATTAGCCGAAATGTCAATCTTAGAAGGCAATCATCTGACCTTTTTGATAGAAGGGAAACAGGTATGATGCTTGGTAGGGAAGAAGCTTTTCTTTTCAGAGAGAGGACATCTGTTCAAAAACCATATCTGCAGATTCCTCCAGAGGATCTGTCCCTTTATTATAAAGATCCTCAAGGTGAGATTCAAGGTCCATTTTCAGGGAGTGATTTGATAGGATGGTTTGAAGCAGGATACTTTGATTTGGATCTAGAAGTTCGTTTGGCCAATTCTCCAGCCGATGCCCCATTCTCATCACTTGGAGACATCATGCCACACCTACGAACAAAGGCAGGGCCACCTCCGGGATTTGGTGTACAGAAACAAAGTGAGATTGTTGATGCCACAATCAGGAAGAAAAATGAGCAAAGTGGCAAATATGAGTTGATAACTGAATCGGAGAATAGATTTTTGGAGTCGTTAATGTCTGGAAACATGAAAAATTCAAGAGAAACATTCACCCCACCAGAAGGTTTGTTCCTGTGGATAACATATATCTATTAAAGCCACAGAGGTTTTTGTACAAGAGTGTCTTACGATATTCATGGAATGAAAATGTTTTAATGCTGTGCTTTCTTTTTTCTTGTAGGCTCTCAAGGGTACCTTGGAAGTAACACTGGAGTTCTGCAGGCCATTGGAGCTGAAGGTGGAATTGATGTGAACTATCTATTGGCTCAGAGAATGGCATCAGATGGTCATGGGCCTCTTCCAGGTAGATCCCCTTACTGGTCTGTAAGAGATACAATTCCTGTGATGCTGAAGACAGAGATTTTAGCAAATTCTTCTACGTCACACTCAAACCTGCTTCCTCGGGTATCAGACGGATCTGTTCAGATGCCTAATAACTCTCAGTTTGTGGACATATTGTCTGTCCTACAAGGGACTGCTGAAAAAACCTCAGCTTCTGCTGTCAATAGTGGGGCTGCCTCATGGTTAAATTACCCTGATACTAGATCAGGTGCTAATAATCTTCCAAGTGGACTGGATGTTGTTCAAGACAAGGTGGACGTGCATCATATGCAGAATTTCAGTTCACAACCCAGTTATGTTTTTCAGCAGCAGAAGGTGCCTCCTCAGCATTTGCCATCTTTTTCACATGTGGCCACCCAACTTGTAGATCATCCTTCCAGTATGGCCTCACAGGAAAAGCTTCTTTCTTCTGGGATTTCTCAGGATCCACAGATGTTAAGTACATTGCATCCACAATATTTGCTCTCCCAACTTCAGATAAATCATCAGGTAGCGTTACCTAACCATTTATCGCTTTTGGATAAGCTTATATTACTTTCTCAACAACAGAAGCAAGATCAGCATCAAAAGTTTTTGCTGCAGCAGCAGCAACTTCTTCAGGTCCTGTCAGAGCATCAAGGTCATCCGCAGATTGGTGAATTGTCATATGGCCAACATTTTGTGGCTGTTTCACCAGGACATGCCTCTATAGATAATCGGATGCTTCAGCAACTTCAGGAGCCATTTCCTGTTCAGATTCAACAAACTATTGTTCAGAGCATACCCACTTCAGAAGAAACTCGTGTCACTGAGAACTTCAGTACTTCATTTGATGAATGTATTGCCAGGTTTTCAGGTTTTCCATCACAAATATCTTCGCAGGTTAACTCTGTTGTTAATTCCGATGTTTCACCTGTGCCCTTACCACATCAACTTTGTGGGGATATTTCGCTTTTGGGAGGTCAAGGTATCCTTCCACAAGCTATCCAGAAATCTACTTCTGTACCATCATTGGCTGTGGACGATACCTCTCCTATTATGATCACATCACAGGCATTTGAGGCAATGGAAAAGTTACCAGATGAATTGTTACTTCAAAAGAATGATCAAGTTTTAGATAGATCCCTTTCTGCTGCAGAACAGTCTCAAAATCTTCAATCAGATTATGTGTTTAAAGCTGATGAAAGCATTGCTGGGCTAAACTCTGTGGCTTCACAGGATGCTACATCACTTCCCACTTCTGATGTGATCGACAGGAGCGAGGGTTCTTTTTCTGAAAAAAACAATGAGAAGGAAACCTTACCACTTGACACTGTTAAAGAGTCAAACTTGACAAAAGAGAAATCTTGTGCTGATGCTCCTACTAAAGAAATCAAAAGTGCAGAAGGGCGTGAGGTGAAGAAAGCTTTCGAAAAGAAATCCAGAAAGCAAAAGAATTTGAAAGTGCAGTCCTCTTTAGATCAGGGAAAGGGACCTTCTAAGGAAATTCCTTCCCAGCATCTGAACCAAGATGTTGATGTTGAGGGGATGAGCATGGGGAACATTTCAATGTCCTCAAAAGAGTTGTTAGATTCAAAACATGGATCGCTTCCAGCGGATGCTACTCATGCCCATCAATCCCCAGGTAATGGCTGGGGAGATTCTGCGGAGTCTGTTGGGGTTAAGGATACTAAAAGAGAAGCGGAACCTGTGAAAGGTGATATGCAGACACATTCTAGCCATTGTGCATGGAAACCTGCTCCTGGCCTGAAGCCAAAGTCCCTGCTAGAAATTCAGCAAGAGGAACAACAAAGGGCTTTAACTGAAAAGGTTCCTGAAGTTGCAACTTCTGCAAATCCTTCAAGTTTTTCATCAGTTACAGCCTGGGCTGGTGTTCTTGCTAATTCAGATGCTAAAATAACTAGAGACAATAAACAAGATGGAGCTATGGGGAACTCTATGGCTGCTTCAGATGCTAAGAGCAAGAAAAGCCAGTTGCATGACTTGTTAGCTGAAGAAGTCTTGGCCAAGACTGCTGAGAGAGAACTAGATATTTCTAATCATGTTGAAAAAGGCTCTGGTTTGCCACTAACACAGCTTGAAGAAGCAACCTATTCTAACGATATCGATGACTTTGTTGAGGCCAAGGATACCAAGAAAAATCGTAAAAAGGCAACAAAATCCAAGGGCACAGGCACAAAGACACTATCTTCTGCTGTTGCTCCTGATCCACCTATTGCATCCATTCCAAATGACAAAGGTAAAAGTTCACCCCAAATGCAACAAGAGAAGGAAGTCTTGCCTGCTCCGCCATCTGGCCCTTCATTAGGGGATTTTGTTCTATGGAAGGGGGATCAGACGAACTCTGTTCCTGCTCCTGCCTGGTGTAATGATGCAGGAAAAATCTCCAAGCCCAGATCGTTAAGAGAAATCCAGAAAGAGCAGGAGAAAAATACCGTATCTGCTCAACACCAAACTCAAACTCCTGCACCAAAAGTCCAAGCAAATAGGAATGCTCGAGGAAGTAGTTCTTCATTTCAAATGTCTGGATCGTCACCATCAAAAGAAGCATCTCCTATCCCAATCAGTTCAGTTGCTTCTGCTCATTCAAGATCATGGGTTGAAGATGATCTGTTTTGGGGTCCCTTGGAGCAGTCAAAACAAGAAGCTAAACAGTAAGTTCACTTGCCTAAGTTTTGGAATGATAATGTGCATTGTTTCTGTTTGACATGGAGCACAAACCATATAGTTGCTGTTTATGTTTTCTGATAATGGATTTTAAACAAGCTCTCTGGGCTTTTAACAAGTAAAGCTCCGGTTCAAGCTTTAGCTTATTTAACCAACCAAACTGTATCCTGGGCATGAATACCTATTTATGAAGTGAGCTGCACCCAAGCTTCTTTCACGATCTGTACTAGGTTTCTTATTTTTTTGAATGACAAACTGCTTTTTCATACTCCCCGGTTTCAAGGTCTAGTTCATCTTCCCATCACCCTTCCAAGTAGATGAGGAGGCCTAGCTCCACAAACTATTGGTGACTGTCTAATTGCCAAGATAGTAGTCAGCAATAAACTTGAGATTCTACATTGGACTTGTTTTTAGATGTTACATGTAACAACACTTCATGTGTCATATACGGGGAGCTGTCAGATGTGAGTACGTTCGCCAAAACTTATACCCTTAACAAATTTTGAAATGACTTGGTGGTTTTGATGCAACAATTGTCATCAACATGGATATTTCAGTAAATTTATAGATTAAATGACACATCTATTAGTTGTATTTTGGGGACGCACAAATATTTTTAAAATGTGTTTCATTTATATAATCATTAAAATGCTCATGGCGATGACATTATTCCATCAAAGCCAATGTATTTTTTCTTTTTAAATATTTATTAGGGTATAAATTTGTGGCAAATTTGTTGCTTTATGGAAGTCCGTGGAAGTTAACAGCTCCTATTTCTACATGCATGCATACATAAGTGGGTGCATGCATTTGAAGCCTTTAAGATTGTGCATATCTTGCATATGCACTTCTATACCAAGCAAATAAATGAAAAGAACTGTGTTTATGAAAAACTATTAGAAAAAGATGCATCTTTATTTAGAAACTGGATTTAGATGCACACATGATGGTTCAATAGATTTTTTTTGGGAAAATTTTAAAGTAGCACCTAAACAATGGGTAATAATTTAAAAACACACCTAAGTATTTTAGATTGTTAAAAACAAACCTAACCTTTCTTTTAGTAATAAAAAACAGACTGGTTAGTAGATTACCTTGGGTTAATAACTTAATATTAACTCAACTAAGGTTAAGATGTAAAATTTTCATTTTCACCCTGTCTTATTCAAAATCTCTCTCTCTCTCTCTCTCTACCCAATGCCCTTGTTGCAGCTAGCAATCGCTGCCACCAAGTCTTTCTATCCACTCTACCTCTAATTGAAGTCCCTTAATCACTACTATGTTTATATAAAAAAGAAATGGAAAAAGGAATGTGGGCATCATAGAAAGTAAAAAGAAGAATAAAATGAAGACTGATGGGTGGTTGTGGGATACATGAGAGAATGTAATATACATGAGCAATGACAAGAAAAAGACTGAGCAGTTGGGGTGGTGGTGGCATATAGACAAAAGAAGAAGTGACGATGGGAAATGATGATGGGTGGTGACACCAAGCCAACATTGAAACAATGGAGAAGGAAACGGTGGCTGGGAAAGAATTGGAGAGCTATTACAAGAGTAAAATTCTCAGTAAAATGTATATTCAACAACAGGTTGGACGGTTGAGGACACTGGAGTTTTTTTTAATTAACCAGCAAAATCTTTAGGTGTGATTTTAAAATTTTCAAAAATATAGGTGTTTTTTCTATTATCACTCATAACTTGGTGCTTTTTTGAAAGTTTCGTTTTTTTTTCCAAATTCGACCTTCCACTCCATGGTTCAGCTTAATCTCCTAGCTTCTGTACTTTCATGGCCTCCTTGAAAACAGTATATGTGTATCAAACTTTGAACTAGCATGTGTTTTTGCTTTATATTTTAGATAGAGATTTGTGTCATAACAGGAGGCGGCAAGCCATAGGTGGTTGCATATCATTCCTTTTTCAGAATATTGGCTTGTTTCCATTTCTAATCCCATGTCTAGTAGCATCCAACTGATCATGTACAAGTTTCAGTTTGGTAAGTTATTGTGCAATAAATCTTCTCTTTCTTACAGAAAGTTTGTGCTTGATCCCTGACACAGATAAGCACTTTATGAAGACAATTCATAAGTGTGTGGGATATCATTGAAAGCTGTTGCAATTAAATTGCAGTGGTCATATCTGCATAACTTAAAAGTGTTACTGCAATCATGGAACTTGCTCTCAGTTGAAGTTACAGATTCTAGTTGTATTAGTGTGCATGATGAATAGATTTTTGCATCTGTTCTCCCATCCTTACCTTTGGTTTAAGGAAGTAGTAGTCAAATTAATTTTTTTAACAACAAACACTAAAATGGCCTTCTCAAAATGCACTTTAATTCTATTTGGAAGTGGATGTGTGAGAGGACTTAGGTTAGGGCCTACTAGTCAATTTTGATAGTCTTCTGTCTTTCTTCTGAAAGATATCGGACATCTTGGTTGTACTTTAATGGTGTTTTCCCTCTAGGTTATTCTGTTATTCTTGCTATAAGATTTTTTTGTATCATATCCATTGTTGACATTCCTGAAATGCTGAATACTGTTGAGTACCATGGATCATTCTCATGGGAAAGCATGTGGCTTTGCATGTCCTGAAGTGTATCCAGAAATTGGATGCTGTTTTTGTCTTGCTTCCCCCCCCCCCCTCATATCAGGCACAATTGGCATCATTTAATGTAATTGTGACAGGTGCTGAAAATGATCGTTAGCCAAGTTAACATGTTGGAAGTTTCGAGTCATTTGAAAATTCTCTTATTTGGAACCTCAGTCTCATTTCGGTGTATGAGGATGATGAAGTTCATGTAATTCTTTTTTTCTTTTCTCTTAGGGAGTTCTATGTTAAAAGCATAATCTCTCCAGCTTGGATGTCTTTATTTTTATTATTCTATTGATCTATCACGTTTTTTCTCTTTTTCTTCTTACAGAACCATTTTGCATTTCAGTTGCGATTGAGTCTGCTTTATTTGTGTCAGATATCTTTCTGTTATGTATTTATATAATTGTTGATCATCAACGACTGGAAATCATTATCATCTAATTTCATAAGATCACATACAGTGTCATCGAAAGCACCCCCAGGTAGCGATCCCCTTCTACTAAGGGATATTTTATCTTTCTGGGACATGAATAGCCACCATAAAGCATTGTATTTCTTTTGGGATATCACAAGCTTTTATTTTAAATGTAAACTCCATGGTTTTACATGCATCAACAACTTAAATTGACTTGAAATTGAATAGTATTAAAACACAAATATTCAAATTTTCTTTGTTCCAATGGCTTCGAGTCAAAACCTATTTTTGGACTTCTTGAAAGAAGGAAACCCTATTATCGAGAGAGAGAGAGAGAGAGAGGGTTCAGTCTATCGTGACTGCCCTCTCATTCTATTAATAATAAAGATGTAAAACACTAGGGTACGAAAATACCCCTTTACAGAGTGTTAATTTACATTATACATGAACTGGGTCTGGACCCGATCCATTACATAAATGGATCGGGTCAGACATACATAATGAAGATAACAATGACTTCTTTTCAGCCTCAAGTTGTGCATGGTGTTGGACCATGAACAACTTGTTCTTCAGAAACCAAAATCTATCCTTTGTCAACCCTTTAGTGAGGATATCAGCAACTTGTTCTTCAGTTGGAATATACATAGGCTCAATCTCTTTGTCTTCAACCTTTTTCCTAATAAAATGTTGATCTATTTCAATGTGCTTTGCTCGACTATGGTGAATGGGATTGAATGACATGTTGATGGCACTTTGATTGTCACACAACAACAGTGACCAAGCAATCAGTTCTCCCATTTCTGTCAGAAGATGTCTTATCCATGGACCCTCGGCCGTGGCAGTGAACATCGATATGTATTCAGCCTCAGTGCTTGATCTAGCAACCGCCTTTTGTTTTCTACTGCTCCAGGATACCAAGTTTGGCCCAATGAAGCTGCAGTAACCGGATACTGATCGTCGTTCGTCTGGATCACCCGCCCAATCAGCATCAACATAAGTAACGATCTCATGGCCCCCGCCTGGATCTAATTCTTCCTTGCCTTTGTATACCAGCCCATCACCCACTGTACCCTTTAGGTAGCGAAGTATACGTTTGACTGCCTCCATATGTGACACACGAGGTTCATGCATAAACTGGGATACCTGATTAACCAAATATACTATGTCGGGTCTAGTAAAAGTCAGGTATTGCAACATGCCAACTAAACTGCGATACTTAGTGGGATCTCCATATATATCTCCTTCTTGTGAACTCAATTTCTGATGAATGACACTTGGAGTTGTTAACGGCTTACAATCTGTCATGCCTGCTCTGCCGAGAATGTCCAACGTATATTTGTGTTGAGTAAGGGTAAGTGTATCATTTTTGTTATCAACTTCTACCCCAAGAAAATATCGCAACTCTCCCAAATCTTTCATCTTAAATCTCTGATTTAATAACTTCTTCACCTGCTCAATGTGACTTTTACAATTCCCTATGATGATGATGTCATCTACATATATCAACAGAAGAGTAGTAACTCCTTGTTCATTGTGAATAAATAATGAGTGATCCAGAAGAGACCGAGAGAAGCCATGCCGTTGTATTTCTAGAGAAAAACTGTCGAACCAGGAACGAGAAGCTTGTTTCAAACCATAGAGTGCTCTCTTTAATTTGCATACATATTTTTTGGCGTCTCGTTCTGCATATCCAGTGGGTTGTTCCATGTAGACCTCTTCTTTTAAATCCCCATGCAGAAAAGCATTTTTTACATCCAGCTGGCTCAATGTCCATCCATGTTTAATGGCTAGACTCAACACAATGCGAATGGTCCCCATCTTAACTACAGGACTAAAAGTTTCATCAAAGTCTTGGCCTTCCTCTTGTGTGAATCCCTTGGCTACAAGTCGAGCCTTGTACCTTTCGATGCTCCCATCTGGTTTATATTTTATGTTGTACACCCATTTTGACCCAACAACATTTCTGTTCAGTGGTCTAGGCACAATCTCCCATGTCCCACATTCATGTAAGGCCTCCATTTCTTCATTCATTGCTTCTACCCATCTTCTAGAGCTCGCAGCTTGATAGAACATGAGAGGCTCATCCTCTTTACTTATGGATGTCAAGAATAACTGAAAATCCAATGAAATTTTTTTATAACTTACCCACCTGTCAAGCGGATGTCGAATCCGTGAAGATTTTTTGATATCCATTTGCTGCGAAACGGATGATCCAGATGGATCCGTATTCGTACAAGGAATGAATGAGGGCTCTTTCTCTCGCCAGGTGTACACAATACCCTTATACCTTGTTGGCTCCAAGTCATATGTGACAGTTTCCTCTGTTTGAGTCTCATTGGCTGAATCCTCATGTGGCTCATTCTGACTGCAATTTTCTGGACAGTCTACTGTACCATTGGAGAAAAGTTCTGAATTTAACCATGGGTAGTATACCTCAATGCTGGAGCTTGAGTTATCAGTATCCACCATAGTTGAATTAGTATCCTGATCAACAAAGTTCATTTCATCGAAAATAGCATTCCTTGATATTTTGACACGCTTACTCAGGGGATCATAACACCTGTACCCTTTGTAATCTTCTGCATATCCTATAAACTTGCATTTCAAAGCCTTATCTTGGAATTTGTGCCTGAGTGAGCTATCAATGTGCACATAACAAACAAACCCAAACACACGTAATTCATGATAATCAGGTTGTATGCCAAAAAGAGAGAAGTATGGTGACTTATTTTCTAAGATACTCATGGGCAAGTGATTTATCACATGAACTGTGGAGTGGAAGGCCTCAGTCCATAATGATACAGGGAGATTGCTCCCGTGCATTATGCTCATTGCAGTCTCAACAATATGTCGATGCTTCCTCTCAGCAATCCCATTTTGTTGAGGTGTATGAGGGCAAGACACTCTTCTCTTTATCCCATTATGTTGAAGAAAATTAACAAAATCACTCAAGGAGAATTCACCTCCTCCATCACACTGGAAATTAAGAATGTTGGTAGAGAAATGATTTTGAACAAAAGAGTGAAATTTCTGGAATAATCCAAAGACTTCTGATTTGTGCTTCATAAAAAATATCCAAGTATAACGTGAGTAACTATCAATGAAAATAAGATAGTATTCACTACCAGAAAAAGAAGTAATTGGAGCAGGACCCCAGACATCTGAACAAATGACCTCAAATGGTCTTGAAACTCTTTTATTAATGGAAGCAAAAGGTAAAGCATGACTCTTACATAGATGACAACTAAAACATTTTGTATCAACGACTTCTGAACTCAGACTGGACTTAGGAATAAGATTATTCATGACAAGTTTTTCAATGAAATGGCGACCACAATGGCCAAGACGACTATGCCAAAGTCTTGGCTTATTACTTTCAGAAACAGTAAATATAAAATCAGAATAAAAAACTTGACATTGGTGAGGCTTCAAGGATGAATAGTTGGAATGAATGGAGGAAGGATCTTCTTGAAAGATGTACATGTTGCCCCATCGTTTTCCTTCAGCGAATGTCCTCCTCGTGCGAAGATCCTTGACATAAACAGAAGATGGAGTAAATTCAACTGAAACATTAGCATCATCAACAAGTTTTGAGACAGAAACAATGTTCTTTTGAATATTAGGAGCATGGATGACACTTGGAAGTTTAAGAGAGGACTTTGACATGTGTATAATGGCATTTCCAGTATGTGAGATGGCATGATGGGATCCATCTCCTGTGACTATGCTATTCTTTCCAACATAAGGTCTAAGAGTCAAGAGTTTACCTACATCACCTGTAACATGAGTAGCTGATCCAGAGTCGACATACCAAATTCCTTTGTCATTTTGCTTCATATTCAATCCTGCCAAGGCTGCCAACAACAACTCTTTTACTTCTCCATCCTTTCTAGCCTTTGTTTGTGGAGCTTTCCCTTTGTTTTGAGGATTAAACCAACAATTTGCTTTAATGTGCCCTTTCTTGTTGCATAGGAAGCAGGTGGGAATGGGTCTTTGTCCCTGGATATTGGGTGTTGGAAGTATGCCACAACCTCCATAGTTATTTCTCCCTTGGCCTCCTTTTCCTCGAAAAGAACTTCCTCTTCCTCGACCATAACTCATTACCATAGCCAGCACATCTTGAGTTCCGGAATTCCCATGAGTGGCTTTAGAGGGACCTTTCAGATTCATCTCATATTGCAATAATTTCGCACGAAGATCTTCAAACTTTGGAAGTTCTGGTAAACATAGTAAGGTTGTCGTCATAACATGATAGTCTGGCCCCAATCCACTTAAGGTTTGTTGTACTTTATCTTTTTCACTGACAAGACACCCAACAACAACCAACTGATCTGTGATGCCTTTCATTTTATTCAGGTATTCCATAATAGACATAGAATCTTTCTTCAACATTTGAAATTCTCGCTTAAGAAACATAATTCTTGCCTCAGAAATTTATGAATATGTTTGAACTAACGTATCCCACAGTTCTTTTACCGAACAATCATCGGGAAGAGCAATAAGGACCTCCTGTGAGAGAGTTGAAGTGATGTATGCCACTAGCGATTGATCCCTCTTCATCCAAGCAACATATTATGGATTCTTGTGAAGAACAACAGATTGTTCTCCTTTATCGTCCGCCTTTTCTTGCGAAAGGAATTCTGGAGGCGGTGGGACCGATCCATCCAGATGACCAGAGAGGTCCTGACTCTTTATAAACGGAATGATCTGTCTTTTCCAGGTTAAGAAATTGCAGTTATTCAGTTTTTCAGAGACTAGTTGACCGAGAAAACTTGAGGACAGACATGATTGCCCGTGAGTAAAATCCATTTGATGAATATGTTTGAACTCACACTTAGGTATGAAAAAAAAAAAAAAAAATAGAGGGCTTGGCAAACAGAACACTGCTCGGCTAACAGAAAACTTGAGGACAACAATGATGACAGAACTCTTGACCAGTCAGAGCACTCGGTTGACAGAACCAACGAAACCAGAAAAATTTTCAGATAAGGGAAAACAGATGGCTGCTAGCAGGTGATACTCAGCAGGCAGTTCTCTTTAGAACCAACGAAAATACAGATCAATAAAAAAGGAAATCACAGATTGACAGTGATTAGCAGGTAGCAGGGAAACACAGATTAAATGCAGGAAAAAACAGCAGGAAAACAACAGGGATTAAATGAAATCACAAATCAAGAGAGACAGATTAACAGTGATTAGCAGGTAGCAGGGAAACACAAATTAAATGTAGGGAAAACAACAAGAAAACAACAGGGATTAAAGGAAATCACAGATCGAAAGAGGATCGAATTTTTCACAAAGGAAAGGGTAACCTGATTTAATTAGACACAGATTTTGCTGATAGAAGCACCCTGATGGATCCACACAGATTGACGCTGTGATTCTCACACAGATTTACGTTGCTTTGAGATCCACAATACCACGCAGATTCACGCTGGGTCTTTGAGATTCTTTGAGATTCACGCTGGGTCTGTGATTCACACAAGATTCACGTTGCTTTGAGATCCACAATACCACGCAGATTCACGCTGGGTCTTTGAGATTCTTTGAGATTCACGCTGGGTCTTTCTTCACACAGATTCACGGCTGATAGATCCACGCTGCTGACGCTGATGGATTCACGCAGATTCACGCTGTGATTCACTCCCAGATTTTTGCTCTGATACCATGAAAGAAGGAAACCCTATTATCGACAATGAGAGAGAGAGAGAGAGAGAGAGAGAGAGAGAGAGAGAGAGAGAGAGAGAGGAAAGAGGGTTTAGTCTATCGTGACTGCCCTCTCATTCTATTAATAATAAAGATGTAAAACACTAGGGTACGAAAATACCTCTTTACAGACATTATACATGAACCGGGTCTGGACCCGATCCATTACATAAATGGATCGGGTCAGACATACATAATGAATATACCAATGACTTCTTTTCACTTCTAACTGTGGTGAGTGTAAAATGCACTCATAAACCTGCATACTTACTGGTTTGATTGATGTATGTGTGTTCACAGAATTAAAATTTATGCTTCTAATCATATAAAAGTGGTCAAGCCATTTCTACCATAAAGCTCTGTTTCTTTTTATCATGAAATTTTGGTGCGTTGTGGGCAGTGTTGTGAAAAGCGTTGAGGCGTAGCGAGGCGCTCCACCAAAAACCGAGGCGAGGCGTAAGCCTCGAGACGTAAAGCGTAAGCCTCAATTTTTTTTTGAAAACTCTAAAATAATAATAATAAAATATATCTAAAAATACAAATAAATAAAGAAATGCTTTATTGATGAAGTAACAACCAATAAGAAATAGAAAATCTCAAATAAGTACTAAAAACATGAGATTAACATATAAAAGTAACTAAGAAATTGATTACATAACTGGAAAACTAATTATACAATTGAAAAATATAGTGTCCTATAAAGCAACAACCAATAAGCAATAGAAAATCTCAAATAAGTACTAAAAAAATATGAGATTAACCTATAAAAGTTAAAATATATGAGATTAACATATAAGAAGTAAAAAAACAATATTAATGTAAACTGATTACATAACTGGAAATAAGTACTAAAAAAACATTAGATTAACCTATAAAAGTTAAAATATATGAGATTAACATATATCTTCTTCTTCCTTTTTTTTTGCGCCTCACGCCTCAGGCTTGCGCCTTGAGGCACAGAGGGCCGCGTCTCAAGGCGAGGTGCGCCTTTTGCGCCTCAAGGCACGTTTTTGATAACACTGGTTGTGGGCTGTTCTCTTTTGAAACTCCTGAGAAACACAATCCAAAACATATATCTGTAGGGCTTGTCCATAAAGCATATAAAAAAAATGTTAAAGCTGGTGAGATCTACTCGATAGTACGTGCTAATGACCTGACCATGTGCATGGTTCATCTTTGGTATTATTGATATTACCATTATCCAGTAGAAAGTCAAAGTTGCAGGTAATGTTTGCTCAGTCAGTCTTGTAGGTGTGTTTGTCATGGTTTGTTTACCGTAAAGCATGCTTTAGTTGTATTAGTTTTGATTTTATTTTTGGGGCAAAATTTTGGTGAATTGTAGGCCATTACTTTTTAGGTTCCTCTGTAAACCTGTCTAAAGATCAAAATCTTTTAATATGGCACAATGTTTATTGAAAAAATCTACAGAGATCAGAAAGATCCTCAAAACATTTAATGTGCCTTCTAGATAGCTGGACAATATGGTACTACCATATTATCAAAGAGAACCCTATATATATATATATGGTTTTGCCTTATGTTATGCCCCTATCACATAAAACTTGCATTATCGATGATATGCTTGTTTGAATTTTCAGGTCAGAGTTTCCAGTCCTTGCCAGTAGCTGGGGATCAAAAAGCAAAGGAGCTCCTGCACGGTCATTGAATCGTCAGAAATCCTCCAGCAGCACATTACAGTCATCACCTGCTTCTGGTTCTGCTCAGTCAATTTTGAAAGGCAAGAAAGAGTCAATGACTATGCATACAGACAAAGTCATATTTATCTGGGACAAAATAAATCTGATATTATTTATTTTCTTTTAATTTTTCTTTTCTGTCTCTTTTTCTGCAGAGGCCATGGGCTTCAGGGAGTGGTGTGAAAATGAATCACTCAGGCTTACTGGTACAAAGGGTATCCTTTTACTCGTTATTCTAATGACTAACCCCTTCTGCTATTTCCTTTTCTTTCTGAGGGCACTAGTTTATGGGTTCTTTCTAAAATTCCTACATGACATTTTTTGTGACCTTGAATACACTTCTCTGTCTGTCGCTTATGTTCCTTCTTCCATTGAAAAGGGACCTGCTCATTCATAGCTTTTCTACTTTAATATTTAGTGGATTACCAGTAGGATCTATTAACCCATGCAGTTCTCCTGTGCAGACCACCAAGGGATTTCCGTGTTTGCATCGCAGGACAAACACCACGTGGTCCGAACACATGGCGTTTGTCCTGGACTTGCCAATCACATCCCTGGGTGTGCGACTGGTGCGTCCTGTGCAACGCTTTATTAAGTGTCTGCACAGGACACACTTTGTCCTGTTCTGGATGCCGCGCGCCCTGCATACCAAACGAGGGACAGTGCCCGGGCAGTCCCCGCACGGGTGTGTCCCACGTATCAAACACGCTCTAAAGCTAAAAAAGTAAAACCTCAAGTCATTTAATTGTTTCTTTCCCCCGGGGGACAGTGGAGGGAGAGGGGGGGTATTAGATGTGTTTTGTTGTTTAAAAATATAAACAAGAGAACATACCAATATTAGAATAGGGCAAGTGTGCGTGTGTGTGCCATATCTACAGCGTTGTGTATCTACTCCATATTTGTCGTGTTAATATACATGTTCAAATATTGATATTATGAGTTTCTGTGGTTTTTATTTATGTCTGTTTTCCCCTTTAACTTACGCCATAAATAGATACTAGTTTTCTGGAATTTTGCTTGAAGCAATCTACTTCAGAGGCTCGGTCCCTTCTGATTGCGAACCTTGGTTCTCTTGATCCATACCATGTGTTCATTGACAAGTTCATCAACTATAAGGAGCTGCTGTCGTCTCAAGTTATTGAGATTGCATTTAGGAACCGGAATGACCACAAGGAAGCCGGATCCTTCTTTGAAGATTTAAATACTAACAGTATGGTGAGTTTGGTGGGTGATTCAGATCCAAGCCCTGAGTTCGATGGATCTGCGAAGGGAGGGAAGAAGAAGGTGAAGAAAGGTAAGAAAATTATGAGTCCTTCCGTTTTAGGATTCAACGTGGTTAGCAATCGTATCATGATGGGAGAGATTCAGACTGGCGAAGATTAAGGGGTTCAGGACTAGTGTAAATACATTTTCTGAACCATTTGTACATGTCTTTGTTTTTTCTTTATTTTAGGTGGTCTTTTTGTTCTCTATAGAGTGAAAACATTAATGCAGCATTGAGTTATTCACTCAAGCGGTTTTGAGGAAAATTTATGGCAGTGAATGATGAGTTTACCGATCAGTACTACTAACTTGTTATTTTTTTTTGGGAAATTCAATTTCTCGTGAAATTAAGAGTTTTTATCGTTGAGTGAATTTATCACGTTTTTTTTTGCGGGAAATTCATATTTCTTGCGATATTTGCCACAATGCCTCTACCCATGCTTCATAGTGCTTTATATGTGTTTCCTTATTCATTTTTTCATGCACTTGTATAATCGCTTCATACTACTTTTTAACACCCGCTTCACGCATTGTTTATCATATTCATTTCATTTCCTGTTAACTATGGTATGTCATGGAACTTGTAGTGACTTGAGAAATAACATGAGAAAAGAGAAAACATAGGTTGGTACATCCTACATGTGGCAGCAAAAATCGTTGAAAATACGTTGACTTTAACTATTGCTTAAGTAGCACCTCAAACGGGTTAAAATCTTTGCAGCAATAGTTGCTATTGGATGGATGGGATGACGATCCTCTGTGTTTTTTTTTTTATACGCAAGGCATTGGCCTTCAGATTGGCGATTACAGATGCAAGGTTATCGTGGCACTCTGGTATTGCAAGTATATGGGGAGACCGAGAGAGTACAAGGCCTTTTCTTTCAATAATTGGTGATTTTTCTTAGGCCGAGGGAAAATTCTCGGTGCATCGGTAAACCTCCGACTGGTAAAACCCCTCGAGGTTTCTCATGCTTATTGGGGATTACGCTCAGCTTTCTTGTGGAGTTCGAACTCACTCGTGACCTCCTGTCAACTTGGTGACATACACAAGTCGTCCCATAGACTTGGTGGCTTACACAACTCATCCCTACCAGATGAATGGAGCCCTTGTAGGCGATTGGTGAAAAATTTTCAGACAAGTTAGCGGAGAGGGGATAAAATTGATCGTGTCAATGTCATGCTAGCAGCATCCACCTCAGAAGTAGACATAATTAGCAGGATTAGCACATAAACCTTGTATTTCCTCATTAACTGCTGAGCTCTTCAATTGCAGTTCGACAAAAGTACCAAGCACTCGGTGCATCTACTGTTGACGGAGTCGAGACTTGGACCAACTGAGCTGATCGGTAGATCCCAGTTAATAACAGCTCTCAATTTATCAACCAGGTGAATCATCACCTACCCTATACTTTTTCTTTGCAGAGCATCACCGGAAGAAGCCCTGAAATGTTTTGATGTTCTTATCCAAAAAAGCCAATCGTGTCTTAGAATAGAGAACAGAGAAAATGGCAATGCTATGGCTATCCGGACTACAGCCACGACACATACGTGTTCCATGATTCAAGGGCCATAAAACGATTTCTGTTAATGAATATGGCTATGCATACAATGTCTAGTACCCGGCATCCCAATTCCCAACTAAAGTTTTTTTGCTTGAAGTTGCACGTGAATTACCTCTTACAGAGAAATTGAATAGGCAACTAAAATTTGGGCATCAGCCGTAGCACTGGTCGACAGGCAGAGGGCCGGGTATAAACCCCTTGTCAAGAAACTGCAGTCCGAAAACAACAAGTATGGCCAACAAGGCGAGGTAGGAAAGGCCTTCAACAGCCCCAAGTAAGCCGTAAGGCCCATTAGGCAGTCCTGTGCCGGTTTTCACCTTGGTATAAACGGACCAAGAAACGATGCCTATAACGACCAGATAACTGATTCCTTCCAAGGCGCCAATCGAGCCACCCGGCCCAGGCGGCAGGCCGCACCCAGTAGTCTCGAGCGTGTATAGAGACCACCCGATTACAAGGTTAGAGACCAGACCAGAAACAATCGCTACGATTCCTACGGCCCCCACCTCGCTGCTGCTGCCTTCTTTGTCCTTGGTGCCCACCTTGCTTTCGATCTTGATCCCCACAGATGGCCTCCTTTTGATCTTTCGAGGGGCCAGAACTTCCCCAAATTGCCTACTTGAGAAGAGGGTCTTCGAAGAAGGCAGCCACAGCAGTTGCGCCACTGGCATGGCCATGATAATCCACGGTAGCAGTAGCAGGCTGCACCAAAGGGAACCCGCTTTTGGCCGCCCTTTTATTTTATTTTGGGCGATTAAGATAAACGAGAGGATGGGCAGCATTTTTGCACCTTATCCGAGGGTGGGCCACAACTTACAAGGACGAACGCTTCTTTTCATCCTGCAACCCTTTTCTTTTTTTCGTTTTTTTTTTTTTGGGGGGGGGGGGGGGGGGGGGGGTCACCAATACTCAAAATTACCCTACAGGTCCTTCCGCGCTAAATGAACCAGACCCCTCCGGACGGGAAACCTTACCGCGGTAAAGTGTGGGGGTGGGTGATTTTGGCCCCCGTTTTCCTCGTGAGAAGCGGGTACCTTGTTTGCATGTGCCTGTGGGCTTCACGGAAAAACTGTAGGGTTTGGACTTTGGCACTCCCCCCTCCCCTTCCCCCTTCCGTGACATGCAAACGAGCCCTTAGGGCGCTTCTTCGGATTAAGAAACTTGCCATTGTTTACACTATTAGTTGGTGATTTTAGTATATGTTAGAAGTTTTTGTGGTGATGTGGTCCATGTATTTCAGCTTCTTTCTTGCACATTTTCTTTTTCGTTGAAATTTGCGACTTGGGATTGTAGTATATATTGCCCTGTTTTGATTACTGCCTGAAATCACTCATGGAAAATCGGTGATTGGGCGCAAAAAAAATTTGGGGTCTCAGGTATTTTAGCTAGCTATAGATTAAGGCTCGCAGCTTCATAGCGGGATTTGCTTTGGTCTCACCCTCTCTCCACGGTATTAGTTGGGATTTGCATCTCTCTCTCTCTCTCTCCCTGGAGCATCGTACTTTATGTTAAAATTGGATTTTCACAAGGCTTATGATAGTCTGACATGAGATTTTCTGATTGAATCTCTAACTAACATGGGGTTTGGCAGTCGGTTCATAGCATGGGTTAAGGAGTTGGTCACGAAAGCCGTATCGTCGGTTTGCATCAACAGACTGAGAGAGAAAGAATTCAAGTTGGCTAGAGGTGTACGACAGGGTTGTCCCCTAGCCCCTATCATTTTTAATATCGTGGCAGATGGTTTACCTATTCTCATGAAAAAGGGCAGAACAAACAAACTTCTTGGATGCCTTGGGCATTCTTGGTTTTGTTGGTTACACAATTCAATATGCAGACAATACTATAATATTTGGTCATGCGAATGTTAATTAAATGTTCAGGTTGTGCTTTCATTATTAAAGTCTTTCCTGTAATTTCAGGGTTTCGCCTAAACAAGAGTAAATGCACACTGGTCTTACTCAATGCTGACTCTCTTCTACAATCGGTTGCTGCAAGGATCTTCAACTCCCCAATATCCGACCTTTCTGTCAATTTCTTGGGTCTATCGTTGCACTCACTGCAGCCGGCGGAAACTTCATCTTGGATGTCTACTATAGAGCGGGTGCAAGAGAGATTGTGAAAACACGTGATTTATTCTTGTATTGGATCGGGTCTGAAATAGATCCAAATCCATGTTATCATGTAAACTTATGTACTGCATAGGTGTAGGCTATACTTTGTAATTTAGTCCTTTTACCAAAGGGCCTTTATATCTTTTGTAACATAAAGTAATATAAAATTATTAGGGCACGCCAAACAATAGGGGTGACTGCCGTCAAGTTTCTATTCCTCTTTCTCTCCTTTCTCATATTCTCCTGTTGAATAAATTTGTGGTGCCACATCAATTTCTGACATGGTATCAGAGCAAAGGGTAGCGTATTCTTCCAAAAGGTATGCCTAAATAGATCTACGGTTTGAATTCCAAGTTAGAAGACCTTCTTCTCTCTGTTTCAAATATTCTCTCTCATATCTGTGTCATTTTTACTATCTCCTATCTGCGGTTTATAATATTAAAATTATCTCTTCACAACTTTCAAGTTAGATCTGCGTTTTATGAACCCTAAAATAGATCTACCGGTCTTCCTGTTTAATAGATCAGATTTGTGTCTGATTTCGTCTCTACAACAGATCTGCACTTTGTTTCTACACCTGATTCACATCTTAATTCATTTTAAATCTCCTTTCTGCGTCTTAAATTTCTTTTTCTTTGTCCTTCTTTTGGATCAGATCTGGACTACATCAGATCTGGTAAGATTTCTTCTGTTCTTCTTTTGGATCATATATGGAACGAGAGCCTTTGTTTCAGGCAACTTTCATTATAAATCCTAAAGCCACCACTTGTATACTCGACTGGAGCAGCTCACGCTGTTTGGGAATAACCACGAAAGAATAGGCATATACAACTGCTGATTTGGCTGAACTGCGCGGCAAGTTTCTCATTCACCTTTCCTTTCCTTTCCATTCTTAATATGTTTTTTTCTTCTTCCCATACTGGTCTTTCTTCAAATTTCCTCAGTCAGCTTGTGTCTGAAAAATTAAACCATTCTAATTTTCTGACTTGGAAAAGACAAATCGTTCCTTTTATAAGGAGTTAGGATATGTCTGGGCATCTGGATGGATCAATTCCTACCCCACCACAATTTATTTCACTAGAAACAAAGGATGACAAAGGAAATGCATCGATTTAGTTAACACGAAATCCAGAGTTCACGACTTGGATGAAGCGGGATCATGCCTTAGTGGCCTACATTACTTCGACCTTGTCACAAGTGATCTTGATATCGATTCCTGATGATTGCACTGCCGCAAAGTTATGAAATAAGCTTGTTCAAACATATTCCCAAATATCAGAGGCTAGAGTCTTGTTCTTGAAGCGGGAATTCCAAACTCTCCAAAAGGGCACCATGTCCATTATGGAATACTTGAACAAAATGAAGACAATAACGGATCAACTTGCTATTGTTGGAAATATAGTATCAAACAAAGAGATAGTACAACAAACTTTGAATGGCCTCAGGGAAGAATACCACGCTCTTACCACATCGTTGTTGTACCTGCCAGAATTACCATGTTTTGAAGACTTTCGAGCTAAGCTTTTACAATATGAGATGAGTCTGAACAGATTGACTACCAGGAAAGAACAGTCCAATACATAAAATGTTTTGGTTACAGATATATATCAAGGTGATGCTTGTGGTGGGAATAATTTTTGAGGTGGAAGAGGTCATGGTCGTCATGGGCAAGGAGGTCGTGGGCTTCTTCCTACTCCAAATATGTCAAGAAACTCTATAGTGGGAAATCAAAATATTCCTACATGCTTTCTCTACAACAAAAAGGGGCATATCAAAGCAAATTGTTGGTTCAACCCTCAAAACAAAGGCAGAAATAACAGAGCAGAGGGAAAAAGGGAAACTGAGGGATCGAAGCTTTCTGAAGATGTACAACAACTCCTACTTGCAGCCCTTTCACAGATTAATATTAAGTAGAATGATCAGAAAGAGTGGTATATAGACTCTGGAGCAGCCACCCACGTGATAGGTAATTTGGGTAAGCTCATTAACTTATCTCCTTATTTTGGAAAAGGCAATATTGTTACTGGCGATGGAACACATCACCCTATTACTCACAGTGTAAATGCACAAATTCCATTGTCATCTTATAACCTTAATTTGTCTCATGTTCTTCTTGCTCCTAATATAAAAAAGAATATTATTTCTTTATCTAAACTTGTCGATGATACAAATTCTTTAGTCGAATTTACTCCATCTTCTGTGCATGTCAAGGATCTTCAAATGAAGGAGACATTCACTAGAGGGGAGAGACGAAGGAATATGTACGTCTTCAATGAGGATCCTTCTACTGCTATCTTGACGCCATCTTTTGTCTCAAAGTCGCCGTCACAACTTTCAGAGTCGAGTTCTTCGAATGTTTTGAGTATAAGTCAATGCAATAAGCCATATATATGGCATGGTCATCTTGGTCATTGTAGTCGTACTTTCATTGAAAAGCTTGTGTCGAATAATCTTATTCCAGAGTCTAGTCTACTTTCTGAGTCCGATGTTAAGAAGTGTTTCAGTTGTCAGTTATGCAAGAGTCATGTTCTTCCATTTTCT